>NW_007726496.1:471173-509088 GCF_000696425.1 Galeopterus variegatus | reverse complement strand
CCCCATTTTTTTTTTTTTTTTTTAAAAGATGACCGGTAAGGGGATCTCAACCCTCGACTTGGTGTTGTCAGCACCACGCTCAGCCAGTGAGCAAACCGGCCATCCTTATATGGGATCCGAACCCGTGGCCTTGGTGTTATCAGCACCGCACTCTCCCGAGTGAGCCACAGGCCGGCCCTATTGGCCTCCTTTTAAACTGGGCAAGATCAAATTAAATCTGCTTAAGTTTTTTCACACCCTTGCAAAGTTCTTATGGTTCATCTCAAAGCTTTTAGAGCAACACATATTTGCCCCTTCTGTTAGCCCCGTTCTCTCTTTCTACAAGATCATCTCCCATACCGTATAAAATGCTTTAGTAACATCTACCAAAAAACAAAAACCTCCCTTGATCTCTGTCACTTACTAAATGCTGACCAGCCCCATATCCTCTTGCTGGATTCCCAGGCCCCCTTGCATTTAGATGGAAACCAGGAATTGAGTTCTTGCCAATGGAATGAGGATTTAAGTGATATTCCCTGGTTCCCAGCATGGCTCCTGAAATGCCCCATATAATTCCTTTTTTTTTTTAAATTATTTTTTTACATTCTATGAAGTTGTTGCAGAGCAGTTGGAATGGAGGGGGAGATGGGAAAGGGGAAAGAAATGGGATGGAAGAAGGAAGAAGGAGGAAGGACAGGATTTAGGCTTGTGGCACCCCCCTCAGTCCCACAGGGGAGACCAGGGGGCTTCCAGTGGTGGCTTGGTCATTGCCGGGCTGGGTGCAGATGTCAGGGTGGTGTGGCAAAGGCCCTTGCCCCCCACCACCCCAGCTAGGGAACCCAGGGCGCTTCTTGCTGTGGTGGGCTGGTTGCAGGCATCGGGGGGGAGTGGCCGAGGCCCTCAGCCTCCCACCACTCCGGCACGGGAGAGGCCGGGGTGCTTTCTGCAGCAGCTCAGTGGTTGTCACTGGGCTGGTTGTGCTGGTTGCAGGTGTTGGGGGGCATGGCTGAGGCTCCAGCCTTCCCCCTTTTCTGGCTTGGTAGCCCAGAAGACTTCCAGTCCTTCTAGGTGTTATAGGTGTTCTTTGGTGAAATGAGACCTTTACTAGTTAATATCAAACTTTGTCTCCAGTATGTGGGTACTTTGTTTTCTCTTTCAGTTCTGTTTTGGATTATTTGCTGTTCTCACAACTTAAACTCTGTACTGGAACTAATTTGTTGTCCTTTGCTTAATTCTGAGATGGGGGATCTTCCTGTGGGGACCAGTACTTGAGCTCTGTGGTTGAGCTAAATTGTTGCTTTGCTGCTGAATCTCTAGGGAAGGCTTTTTGTGCAGCTCACATTTTAATGGTTCACTTTATAGGTGCTTCCAGCTCTCAGGAGATCCGGTGCACTTGAGTTGTGTAGAAACACTGGTTTGAGCCTGAGTCTTTTCATCAAACTGCATCCTCTGGAGTTCTATATTCCTTACCAGTCTCCTCTGAGTGGTCCTACACTGATTGGGGGCAGAGCAGCTGTCCTTGCTGTGCCCCAGTGTTCCCCCAGTGGGCCCGTCTCCCCCACCACCCATGCTCCAAACTTCCCATTGGACAGGCCATGCTGCAGTCCCTTGTGATGACTCACTGTCCTCTCAGTGGCTCCTTTTTTTCAGTTGTTGTGGCTCCTTGCTCCTATGTGGGTCCACGGGAACCCTATTAGTGGTCTTGCTGGCCTGGGGGCCACCAAAGCCCTCTTCTCCCCTGCCACCTCCAAGCAATTCCATCTGAAGGGCATAGATGTGGCTTTTTCCAGCTCCTGCTCCATGCACTTAGCAGCTCCGGCCTGGAAGTGGCCAGGATTCAAAATGATTGGAGTGGTTTTTCCTTTCTCTCACCATGGCTTCTCCCACCTTCATGCACTCTGCAGGTCTCTCCTCTTTCCCTGAGCTGTAGAGGCCCCAGCTTGGCTGTTGTTGCTTTTTTATAGTTGTAAATTGGTTGATCTGTGGGAGAGAGTGATGCCAGGGACCATTTATACTGCCATCTTGACCGGAAGTCCTCCTGCCCCATGTAATTCTTATGTTCTTTCTTTCCTTCTCTTCCCAGCTAGAAGCAAAGGACTCTTGAGATGGTGGAGCCACACTATGTAAAAGAGTACAGATCCCTGAGTTTAGTGCTTGGAGGAGAGCTACCCTGGAGCATTTACTCCAAATTCTGCGTGAGCAAGAAATAAACTTTTGCTACATGGAGCATCTTGATCTTTTACACACATACTGTTCTCCATAACTAGATTTCCCCATTTCAGTAAATGCATCTTGTAGTGGACATTCTTATTTGCCTACCTAGCAGCCATTCACCCAGGGCCATCCATTTACAAATGTGAGGCATGCAGTTGTACAGGGCCCTTTACTCAGAAAGGCCTTGTGTTTGGCTTAATGCTCTATCACTGTCATGAAATTCATAATTTTTATTTTATTTTTTACTGGCTTATACAGGGATCAAACCCCAGACCTTGGTGTTATCAGCACCGTGCTCTAACCAACTGAGCTAACCAGCCAGCAATAATTTTATTTTTGAACTTGTGTTTTGTAAGTGAAATTAGATGGGACAATGGAGCATGCACATGAACAAAAGTAATACATTCAATATCCCTCAACTCACTCCTTACCACTCCATTTTTATATAGCATTTGCAATGTCCTGTGAAAACAAAGTTTCAGTGAACTCACAGTGTGTGGAATTTCAGCAAGACTCAAAGGGTGAACAAGATAAACATGTTGCAACTAAGTGGGGTCACTGTCAGCCCTGAGAAGCCAAGCTTCCTGTGAATCAGAACTTGCTTCAAATGCAAAAACAAGATAAAGGCAGTCTAAAAAACACAGAGAACCAAGGAACTCTATCATATCCTTTCCTGTATTAGCCAACCACTTATGCTGAAAATGATGACATAGAAGGAAAGGGAAAGATAGGGCAACCCATAATTCCTTTCCATTTCAGTCTTCCCTCACTCATCAGTGAGTCAAAGGTAGAGTGTGGTAGATATGTGCATATGAAGAAGTGACATTAAAAACAGTTGACTTAGTTTTGTGCAACATTTCCATCATTCTGGTAAGAATGAAATTAATAATGCATGTACAAAGTGTGAGATATGAATTGTGTAATTTCGGTGATTCCATATACAAGTTAAATGTTCTTATATTTGCATTTAAAACTAGCATTGTTTCAGATCCCCGAACCAGCCAGCCACCAAAAATAAATTTATTAAATAAAACTTACATTGCATGATATAAAGATGAATGGTAAAACTCATTGTAATAATTTAAAAGTTTAATTTTTCTTCACTTAGAATGACATTTAATATCAAAACACCACAAGTCAAGACAGAGACTGGGGAAGAAAGGAAAAGGCTTTATATTTTAGTACCTTTAATGACATTTTTTCCCTGCCTTTTTGTACAGCTCTTTTACCTTCCCGTAATCCTGCAATGACTATGCCAATTGTCAAGCTAAGGCTAGGGCTGGAGCTCACAGACTCTTCAAGTCCGTTACCCAGACTGAGTCACAAACCCTTCACACACAGGTCTACAAGCTAGGTTAACCAGATGAAAGGTCCTTGGAGCCCTGGTTGAAGAAAGAGTAGTACTTATTTCTGCACACACTCATCTCAGAGCTAGGCAGTTCAAAGAGAAACTCCCAAAACTCAACTGCTACCAGCAAAGTCCAAAGAAAAAATGAGCAGCTGCCAGCAAAGTAAACATGCTCTCTTTTTAGACGCAAGCTCTCTGCTGACCAGCAGTTCAGGGCCACTGCTCTACACACTCTCCAGAACACACAATAGCAACAAAACTAAAAAGATACATTGGCGTGCACGTGCACCAACTCCACCCACATGCACAATTTGTTTACAAAGAATGTGCTGCACCACACCCAACCAGACCCCAGGGAAGGGAGCCTGATTAAATTATTCTATTTTCCCAACATTTTTTAATAAGGAGCTTCATATTTTCACAAGGGGCACTGGGCTCAGCAAATTATTTAGCAGGCCCTGAATTCACCCCTTACTCTTTCCTAACAGAACCCTGATTCACACATGTATCCTTGGCTTTCCCCATGCAGCATATGTGACTCTGGGGAAGCTAGGCACACTCCTGGTTCCAGGGGTGGGATCTGGTTGGTAAGTCAATAACCTCATTCCATTCCCTGGTTGCATTCCCTGGACATGTACCCATTCTCTGGATGGGTACATAACCTACACAGTCCAATCAGTGTAGAATCTTAGAACTCTCGCTAAAAACCTTAATATGAAAAAGTCATTGGATGTCATCAGGTCAAGATATGATGTCTGGAACTGCTATGGCCATCTCCCTATCGTCTTGCGGATAAAGCCAACACGTGGCAAAGCTGAAAGACATGTAGGGAAACGGAGCCTGAACTGTCAGGAGCTCACCTGAGCTAGGAGAAACAGCACTGAGTTGTCAGGTGTCAGAATAGCCAATTAGAGCAACAAATCAAAAAGAGAGTTTAATCACTCACTGTGACGATATAATCAAGAGTCTAAAACGAGAGAAAGTGCTGACCGCCCCTGTTCCATTTAACCCATGAAACTGCGCACCAGTCTAGCGTGAGGTGAATTAGCCCAGATGTGGGGATTGGGGGATCATCTCACTATTAAGTGATGGCCAGGGAAAAAGTTCCACCTGGGTAGACGTAACTATTTCCGGAATATTTGAGGAAACCAGAATCTGAAACACCAAAAGTCTGTTTTATCTGCTACCGGCAGAGGGTGCCCATTTCTTTCTTCCACTTCTAAGTTTTACATCATACTGCTGACTCACGTTTTCAGTACAAGAGCAGGACTTTAAAAATGAGGAATTTGCCATATGTGGGAAAGCAAAATATTTCAGCCTCAAAGTATATTTCTTTGACATATTTCAAGGTGGCTAATTCAGAGAGACTGACAAAATTAGAAGACTATTTCTTTGTGAAAATAAATTTATATCTGTAAATGCAAACAGCCAGGCTTCCTTCTATTCTTTGAGAACAGCTGTGAGTCTACCTCTAGTATTTTCATTTGCATACTAGATGTCTCTACTTAACTTTTTTGTTTGTTTTTTTGCACAGATCCAAACCTGTGACCTTGATGTTATAATGCTGAGCTCTAACCAACTGAGCTAACCAGCCAGCCCTAACTTTAATTTCTGAGTTCCTTCTTTCACCTGTGACAACACCTCCCCCAACAACTTCAGAGAAACCTGGTCTCAGGCCATTGTTCGGGGGCCTCTACCTCCCCCCACCTTCTGTCTCTCTTGAGCACTGCTATATATGCTTTGTTACTCCCACTGGAATGGGACATTACTCTCTTGTGATTCCCCTGTGCTTTTCCTTCTACCAGCAGGTTAAATAATAAAATTTGTTATGCCTTTTCTTCCTATTGACCTAAATTTGTCAGTGATTTTTATTAATGAACCTTTAGGGGTGAAGTTTTCCTTTGGCCCCTACACATACATAGGACTTTACCTCTAAGGAGTTAGGGAAATTACATTATTTGCTAGTTGAATGACTCAGGTAGTCATTGTGTTACCGAACTAGGCTCTTGGGTCTCAATGTCATTGAAATGAACAAGGTACCCAGTGAAATTTAAGGCAAGCAACGCTTTATTAAAAAGAGATTTTGCATAAGGAAGTTAATAGAAAAGCTGTCTCCCTGAGAGAAGTTGGGGAAAGGTTTTTAAAGGCAAGCAGTTCCTCTGTTGTCAGCATCTTTCCTTGATGATTTCTGATATCTTTAGTGGTTGTGGGAGGCAGGGATCAGTTCCAGGAACATCCTGCGTGCAACACCCAAACGGGTCTTAAGGGTAATCTGTAACTCAATTTTTACAATCATAGGAAAAGAAAGAATGGGAGTATAGTGGATTGAATTATGTACCCCCCAAACTCACTGAAGCTTAAGTTGTGTCCCCCAAGTTTTATGTATTAGAATCTTGGTCCTCATGGTGACTGTTAAGAGGGTGGGAAATCCTATTATGGTAATTGAAAGGTGGAGTCTTGAAGAGGTGATTAGATTGTAGGACCGCGCAGTAGTGAATGGATTAAAATGGTGGTCAGAGGCATGGTTCTCAGGGCTTTAAAAGAAGAGAAAGGAGAGTCTGTCTCTCTCTGCTCCCACCATCTTGCAATGTGAGACCCCTGGGTCACTGTCACCACCACCAGATGAACTTTAAGCAATAAATTAAGAAACTGTAAGCAATAAATTTTGTTTTCTTTATAGATCACCCAGTTTCAAGTATTTTGTTATGAGCAACAAAAACAGACTAATATGGGTAGATAATAAGTTTTAAATAAAGCCAACAGTTATATTTTAACAAGCCTTGGAGAAGAGGTTTACGCAACTCAGTGAATATCTGTTCCCCGCTTATCTCAGTTTATTTTATCAGGGCAGGCCACAGGGTAATCAAGCGCCCGAAGAGTAGAAAACAAAGTGTCCTCTGCAGGGAAAATGGAATCAGTTTTGTTCACAGGCCTAGCCCTATTCTGTCTCAATTGCAGCACCACCAAATGGTGATACAATCTCACACTACATATTAGTCTGCTATTACCACTATAACAGACTGCTACAGACTTAGTGGCTTAAACAATACGAATTTATTATCTTACAGTTCTGCAGGTTAGAAGCCCAAGACAGATCTCACCGGGCTAAAATCAAGGGGCCGGCAAAGCTGTGCTCCCTATTCGCAGCTCTAGGAGACAATCAGTGTCCTTGCCTTTTCCAGCTTATAGAGCCATCTCCATTCCTTGATTCATG
Source organism: Galeopterus variegatus (assembly GCF_000696425.1). Lineage (NCBI taxonomy): Eukaryota > Metazoa > Chordata > Mammalia > Dermoptera > Cynocephalidae > Galeopterus > Galeopterus variegatus. Next base: position 502,333 of record NW_007726496.1, on the reverse strand, counting down.
ATTATGACTGACAGATGATTCCTTCTTACATCCAATCACTCTGACCTTCTTTCATTGTTCCACCTCCCTCTGACTCACTCCATTCCTTCCTCTTCCACTTTTAAGGACCCTTGTGATTACATTGCACCCACCTGGATAATTCAGTATAATCTCTGTATTTTAAACCAGCTGATTAGCAACTTTCATTCCATCTGTAACTTTAATTCCCCTTTGGTAATAACATAAGATATTCAGAGATTCCAGGGATTGGGACAAGGACATCTTTGGAGGGCGTTATTCTGCCTATCCCACTCTCTCTATACCCTTGCTTCATAGCCCTTCTCGATGTCTACCCATCTCCTCACTTCCTTGTTTCCAGGAATCAGTGACATATATATTTTTATGGTGTTTGACAATTGCCAGTTTTATTAAGTCGATATTATGAAGTTTTTTCTTTTTTTGTTCATCTTGCATGAAATCACCCAGTTTAAAAATAGTCCTTATTTATGGGTAAAATAATAGCATGTCTGGGATTTGCTTTAAAATAATCCATTGGGCAGTGGGGGCAGGGGTGGGAATTTCAGGGCAAATAGATAGAATAAGGTGGGCAAAAGGGTGGTAATTGTTGGAATTGGGTGATGAGTACATGCAGTTTCTTATTACACTCTTTTCTTTTGTATATATTTTCAAATGGTCATAATAAGAACTTTTTTAAAAAATCAGTCCTTCTTATTGAGAATTCAGTAAGACCCAACACTAATTTCTTTAGTATTTGAGAGGAAAATAAATGATAAAAATAGCTGAAACCACATACCAAGATGTCATTATTAAATACACCAAATCAAAATGCAATTGACTTTTTTTTTTTTTTTTTTTTTTTTTTTTTATCTTTTTCCGTGTCCGGCAACGGATCGCAACCCTCAGTGTTGCCCCCGTACCGGACCGGGGACCGGCAACGGGATTGCAACCCTTGGTGCCACTCCCGCGCCTCGCTCAGCCAGTGAGCGGGAACCGGTCTGTATGTGGGATCCGAACCCTCGGGCGGGAGCGCCGCTGCGCTTCTCAAGCAGCGCACTTATCCAGTGCGCCACCGGGCCGGCCCGCAATCGACTTTTTAAAAAACTTTTTATTAAGATATAATTCACATACAATAAAATGCTGTTGACCATTTATAAAATTAAACTTTCTATTTGAAGAGAATTTTAAGATTCATCCAGTTGTAGAAAGACAGACCTGGTATACCCTTTACCCAGTTTCCCACAATGATAACACCTTGAAATATCACAACAAGGATATTGATAATGATAAGACACAGAACATTTTCATCACCACAAAGATCCTTCATGATGCCCTTTTATAGCCAACATTTTCTGTCTGGTTGTCAAATCTTTATGATATATTCCAGATGAAGACTTTTTCATGACTTTTAAGGGTCTTCCTCTTAGCTTTGCTTAGGAACTATTAGCAACTGTTTGAAATTACCAACACATATTTTTCAGAGCTGTCAAACATACTACCTGAATACACTAATACAATCCTAAAATCATATTAACCACATTTTTTTTTTCTGGGCAGCTGGCCAGTACAGGGATCAAACCCTGGACCTTGGTGTTAATAGCACCATGCTCTAATCAACTGAGGTAACCAGCCAGCCCCCTGACTGCATTTTAGAAACCACTAGATGCTAGGATACGCAAGCAAAAATCGGCTCAAATAAGAGATTGAAAGTAGTACCCAGGGTAATAGAGAGGCATCCTGAAACTCCAGGGGTTGAAGCAAAGTGGGGTCTAGTCACATCTAGCCACATATAGCTGGCCTGCACCCTGGGTAGGGTTCAAAGTCAGGAATTCCTCCATTTATCATCTATTATCTCAAAGATGTTCCTGTCACCAGGTGCCAATGGAGAGTGACAGCCAGAAGAATAGCCTTCTGTGGAAAAGGATATAGAAGCTAGGACATTAATATGCATAATTTTAAGATTGATTTTTTTTTCTTTTCTGCACAGTAATTTTCCATGCTAGTGTGCAAGTATAATGAGCATCTGCCATTTTTTTTTTAACTTCTCAGCATTCATTTTCCCTCTGGTAACATGAAACTGTTTTTCTTCAGAAGCAAGTCCTCCCCCTTTATTCATGTATTTTGGGTAGGCTTGATTCCTCACCTCCAACCCCTCCACTCTATTCTCAATCTCCAAGATCATTTGTCACAGTGATTATTTAAGGGTAAGCAAGAAACCCAAGCCAGGCTGCCAAAGACCCAACACTGGGATGCTCTCTGGACTGATGGGAAAGAAATACTTCTTCTTTCTGCTTGGATTGCTAAAGTGTTAGGAACATAAGCCTGAGATTCTGGCGCCTTCTCTGCTACCATTCAGGAGAGCCTGCATGAGAATGAAGCCAAAACAGAGGAAAGCAGGGGAAAGAGATGAAGAAAACACAATTTCTGATCATATTGTTTGAGGCCTGGAACCCAACTGAACCTTGAATGACATGTATTCCCTGGATTTTTCATTATCTAGCCAACACAGTCCCTTTTCTGTCATTGTTATTGTTGCTCTTTAAAACCAGTTTGAGGGCCGGCCCGTGGCTCACTCGGGAGAGTGCGGTGCTGATAACACCAAGGCCACGGGTTCGGATCCCATATAGGGATGGCCGGTTCGCTCATTGGCTGAGCGTGGTGCTGACAACACCAAGTCAAGGGTTAAGATCCCCTTACCGGTCATCTTTTTTAAAAAAAAAAACCAGTTTGAATAGAATTTCCGTCTGAGTCCTAACACACTATGTCTGGTTTTACTGTGTTTTGGGGAATTAAAGGAGAGCTCTGTATCTGTACTTGGGATATATGGTTATTAGGAAAGCAAAATAGCATTGAAAAAGTGATAAAAGAGGGCCGGCCCCGTGGCTCACTCGAGAGAGTGTGGCACTGGTAGTGCCGAGGCCGCAGGTTCGGATCCTATATAGGGATGGCTGGTGCACTCACTGGCTGAGGGTGGTGCGGAAAACACCGTGCTGAGGGTTGCGATCCCCTTACCAGTCAGGAAAAAAAAAAATGATAAGAGAGCAAGAGATGATTGGCAGGAATGGAGCAGCAGTCCAAAACAAGAGGGCAACCTTGGAAATGGAGAAAGGAGCTTAGATCCCCTTAATTTGGCACTACACAAGAATGTCTGGCAAAACTTGGAGAACTTGGGAACACTCTGATTACAATAATTGTGTGAAGAGAGGATTAAAGTATAATGCTCTCCAAACCGAGAACATCCTTTGAGACCAAAGAAGGAAGTGGGCAGGTCCATACAGTAATCAGAGATATTTATTAATGGGGGTGACTTATATACAGGACAGCCACATGCAATGAAGAATTGAACATCTACAGCAGATTGGAGCTCCAGCTCTCTGAGGTTAGACAATGTCTATATAGCAAAAGCCCCTGATACTAAAAATAACTTCGAGGAAACATGTTGTGAAAAGTAAGTTGATAACATCATTCACCAAGTGTCTTGTGATTCATGAGGCAGGGGGTCTTGTGATGTTAGTGCTCAAACCACTGATGCCACCTGCTGTAATAAATCATTCACTCCCTGAAATCTATGTTCTTTTTACAGCTTAAGGTTGATGTATAACTGGTCAGTGAAACAAACGAATGAAGTTAAGCAGGAATCAACATGGTGGGCTGAGCACAAATTGATGTTGATTTTGTTTACCCTCTAACAATAATAAAATCAATATCATGAATGAAATTTGATATCTGCAGAAAACTGTTCCATAGGTTTAAGTGAGAAGAGCTGAACTGGACAGCTGGCTAACATTATTCACATGTCTAAAAAAACAATGAGTCAACGAGGCCCAGAGGGAAAGCATGAAAGATCTCAGATGCAGGATTTGGCACTGCCTTTCCAATTCCCATAGACTGGAGACACACTGAGTAGCCAAATTGACCATCTGCCTCACAGTACTTGGAGGTAATGCCTCTAATAGGGTCTTTAACCTTTAAAATCACTCAACTTAGGCTCCGTTTCAATTCAGCACTCTTCAAGCAATCCTGAGAGTACAATTTTACCTCCAATGTTGCTTCCTGTCAGCACTATTAAGGGCCCTGAAAAAGAGAGGCAAAAGTCCAGCTCAAAACCATTTGAGAGAGTGGAAAACCAAACCACCCAGAAGGTCAAGTTCAAACACCAGGTCTAGATTGTCATAAGTAGAATTGGAATTTGAGGAAGGAGTATTGAACTGGTACGGGGTGTTGGGTGAAGAGACTATACTTTCCACATCAGAGTCAGAGTAATAAAAGATCAGGTTGAAAATGAGTGAGATTTTGGTAACTGTTCTAATAAAACTGGGAGGGTCTGCATCTGGCCTCTGTTGGCTAGTGGGCTCTGAGGGATGAACTTAGTTCAAGGGCAGGGAGCCACATCGATAGGAACAGGGCCCACTTATCTTGCTTCTGGTTATTTCCCTGGTAGAAGGCTCCCTGCTTTTTAGGGACCAAATGCTTATTTTCATTAATGTCAGAAATAGCATTTTAGAATATTATCCCTTTGTCCTAAAGATTTTTTTCCCTCTAAAAATGCAAACATCATAAAAAGAGTTAAGACATTAAACTTCATCACTCATGTAGACATTCTTATGAAGAAATTCCTTTTTTACTACTTAAAAGAGCTTTGTAGTTTTTAGGACTAAGTGACTTTTTAAATGTTAATTTTCCTAAATTTCAATATGAAGATTAATACAAATCAATGAATGGATTTACTCCGGAAATAAATAATGTAGGCAATTTTTGTGCTCAAAAGGTCCAAACCATTATACTATCAATATGCAAAAGTGGATTGTTCATTTCCATACATTTGCCCATATATACCATTGTTTTCATGACAGTGGGGTTATGTGAATCATAAATTTACAGTTTCCAAAATTATATAAATCTTAAAGATTATCTACCTCTGTCTTCTGAATGCCATTTCTTCAGAGATAATTGCTTGGGAAAGAATGGTAAAATGACCAACAGACAGACTGCCAGGTTTCAAAAGAACTGCTGGTTTCACCTTGTTTTAGTACATACATTAAAATCTTCTGTTTATTTAATTTTCTATGGAAGAGAATTTGCATTGCTAAACTTGGATAATACAATATGCATTCCTAATTTAAGTAAAACATCCACTCTGCCAGAGCTCTATAATTAGGAAACAACCATAAGAGATATACAAAAACATATGGTAGTTTTCTCAGATTTAAGGTTTTATTTGCAAAGCCTCAGCCCACTCTATACAGGTGCTACGCTGATGATGGATACTGAATTACAGCTCCCTTCTCCACCCTACATATGTACCCAGTCTTGCTTACCTCTCCTTTCTTCCCCTACCCTTCTAACTCTGCTCACCTTCCTAGAAACATGAACAACCTAAGGTGCATCCTGGCATACCTTCTCTCTACTCTTTCAGCTGTCTTGCCACTGTTTTATGAACAAAAGGCTATACATTTTTCTGCATTTCCTTTTCTTAGTAAAAATACAAGGTGAAAATCTTTCCAAGCCAATTGATAGAGAGTTCACTCATTCTTTTAAGTATCTAATATTCTGTGTTGCTTTATATTCTATGAGGTAGATATACCACAATTTAGTCAACCATTCCTTATTTATGGACATCCACTTTATTTCCAGTCTATTGTCCTTACAAAAAATGCCGTAATAAAAGTCTTTACATTCATGTTCTTATGTATTGGTGCTTTTATTTCTAAGAACTAGCAGGAGTGATATTGCTGAGGCAAAGGTATACACATTTTTAATTTTAATAGGTACTGCCAGATTGTGTTCCCAATGGACTGTATTGAATTCATAGCTCCAAACGTAATGTATGAGTGTGCCCACTTCTGTAGTCACCCCTATTGCCACCAGGCATAGGAGTTACTATACTTTTCAATTATTGCATCTTGGTAAAAAGTGATTGTTGGGTTTTTATCTTTTTAATTCATCTTTATCAATTAATTTTATTCATCTTTATTAGTTCATTTTCTCTATATTAATCTTTACTAATTTTATCTAGAATGAGCACATGAGGAGTTCTGGATCAAAGTCAGGTTTCTTTTTTTCCCCCCTGCAGCTGGCTGGTAAGGGGATCCAAACCCTTGACTGTGGTATCAGAGTCAGATTTTTTTTTACCTAACAGTAAATAAGTGTGCTGGCCTTTTTTTTTACCCCAGCTCTGATTCAGTTGACTGTATCATCGTCTTCTCTCACATGTTCTCTAAATCTTTGTAGATACACACAGAACTTTCTTTCACCCTAACAGATGAACAATATCTCAACTGGGTGAAGATTCTTGGGGAGAGTTGTTTGGGGTTTTTTCCTCTCTCAGTAGTCTGTAGATTTATTTTACACTGTCTAGCTTCAGGTTTTTAGTGAGAAATGTGTTACTAGGCTGATATTTTCCCTTTTTAAATAACTTTTTCTTTATATCCAACAGATTCTAATATTTGATTTGTGGAGATCCAGAATTTTACACACAGAATATGACTGTGTGTAAGTACGTTTCTTTTTTGTTATTGTTTATTGTTATTTTCTAATCAATCTGACTGTAACTCAGACCTTTAATCTTCAAATTCAAATTGTTCTTTAGCTCAGATACACTTTCTTCTATTTTTTGCTCAATTATTGCCTCTTCTCCATTTGTTCTCTTTCCTTTACATTTACATTTACATTTACATATTGCACCTCCAGCATCTGTCCTCTGAGTCTTTTATATTTTTTCACCATTTCTATTTCTTTAGTCCCCTCTATATTTTGAAATCTTTCTTCCACCCAATTTTCCAGGCCACTAATTCAGTTTCACCTATATGACCCTTTATTTAAATTTATCTACTAAATTTTAAAATTAGAAAATTATGCCTAATGTTTCCAGAAATTCTCTTTCATTTTGTAATTGAATCTTGATAATTTCTTACTTTTTCTGGTTATGGTTCAGATTGTCATCTTTCTCCTACAGCATTTTCGATTTCAGTGGGAGTCACCTGGTGAATTATTTATCTATACATGCAAAACAAATTACCTCAAAACTTTGTGTCTGAAAACAACAAGAAATATTTATTATCTTTGGTGAATTCAAATGAATTAAAAGGGTATTCAAAGAAAAGTAAAAGTTTCCCTTTTACCCCAGAATTCGAATTCTGTCTACCTACCCACCTACTGAGAGATAACTGTAGTTTAAAATTTTTTCTAAGCATCTACAAGCGTATATACTTATGTAGAGATATTTTTGGCCCATTGTTTAGAAATAACTTCAGACTTAGAGAAAAATCACAAAAATAGCACAAAAACATGTACCCTTCACCTAGACTACTCAAATATTAGTATTTTACCATATTTGCTCTATCCTCTCTCTATTTTTTTCTGAACAATTTGAGATTAGATTGCAAATATGATGTCACTTTACCACAAAATACATCAGTGTGTGTTTCCAAAATATAAAGACATTTTCCCTTATAACCATAGTACAATTATAAAAATCAAGAAATTGATACCAATGTAATATTATTATCTAATCTATAAACCTTATTCAAATTTCACTAATTACCCCACTAATGTCTTTTAGAGCAAAAGACGAAGGATTTTTTTCTGGTCCAGAATATAATCCATGATCTATAGTACATTTCATTGTCATGCCTCTGTTGTTGTTTTGTTTGTTTGTTTGTTTGTTTTGTTTTTTGGGTTTTTTTATTTTTTATTTTTTTTTGGCAGGGATCTGAACCTGCAACCTTATTACAAGACTGTGCTCTGACCAACTGAGCTATCTGGCCAGCCTGTCATGCCTCTTTGGTTTCCTTTAATCTGGAAGAGTTCCTTATTCTTTCTTTTTCTATAGATACCTTTTTTAAAAATCACAAACAGAATAATTGTACAAATAGTTATGTCCCTTTTTTTTTTTTAACTTAATATAGCTTGGAATTTTCCTTGTCAGTACATATATATCTATCTAATTTGTTTTACTGGCTGCACAGTATACTGTATCAGTCAGGAAGATCTAGGTTATGCTATAATAACAAACACCACCAAAATCTCAGTGGCTTACCACAAGTTTATTTCTTGTGCATGTGAAGTCTGCTGTTTTCTCTGTGACAACGCAGAGATCTGGGCTGCTTCCATCTCATGACCCTCTGTATTAGTCATTTTTGTGTTGCTATAACAGAATTATCTGAGACTGGGTAATTTGTAAAGAACAGAGGTATATTTGGCTTAAGATTCTGGGACAGCTGCATCTGGCACGGGCCTCAGGCTACTTCTACTCATGGCAGAAAGCGGCAGATACAAGCAGATCACATGGTGAGAGGAAGCAAGAGAGAGAGAGGAAGTGACAGGGTCTATTAAACAACCAGCTCTGGTGGGAGCTAATAGAGCAAGAACTCACTCATTAATCCCCCCTCTCCCAGGGAGAGCATTAATCCATTCATGAGGGATCTGCCCCCATGACTCAATCAGTTTCCAACACTGCCACATTGGGGATCAAATTTCCACATGAGTTCTGGAGGGAACAACACATCCAAACTCCATCACCCTCCATCTCAATATGTGCGTCTACAATTGCTGTAGCAGAAAAAAGCATGGAGAATCTCAGTGGGCTCTTAAAACACTTCTCAAGTTACAGGGGCCAAAGCAAATCACATCAGCATGCCAAACCTCAAAGGGGCATTCCTTTGAGGAACGTGTATTCCTCCCGTGTACTCAAAAGGAGAAGCTATCAAGGAGAAGCTGTTGGTGAGCACTAGTAATGTCTTCCACATATATCAATTGAATTAGTATACCATAATTTAAGTAGTCTCTTATGATGAACATTTATGTTGCTTCTGCTTTTTTCCCCAAAGGCCTTTATAAATTAATTTTTTGCACATTTGTGTGAGTACATCTACAGTACAAATTCTGAGAAGTGGATTTGAAAAAGCAAAGGGAATGTGCATTTAAAGTTTTGATAGATCAAGGCTGATATTTTCGTTATGTGCAGGATGTGTGAGCAGAAGCCAGACAACAACGACATGAGACAGATTCAGAAAAACAAAGGGAAGAAAAATATGGGAAAGGCAAAGAGTAGATTTCAAGCCTGACTTTCTAACTCACAGGCCCTTTGAATCCTGACTGTTTATGTCTACTGAACCTCAAGTAAGCTCTTGTTTTTACTTTTGCACATTTGAGTGGGTTTCTGCTCCTTGACATAAGTTATACCAGACTCTGAGGGGCAGAAAGAGGGATGGCATGATCCTTACTCTCATTTTGTTTGCAAGCTAGTAAAGAGCTGGGTCAGGGAAAGAGCCGAGCACTGAGTTATCCAACCCCGAGTTTCCCCACTGCACCGTTGTTTTATGAGTTGAGCTGCTTTTAAATCCAGTGAAATGGTTAATGGAAATGCATCTTTCTTAGATCTGGAACTAGAACACAGGAAAGTCTTGCTTTTAAATTCCATCTCTGCGTCAGAGTAAATTCTTCTCATTTAAAAAAATCCAGCTCAGATTCCACTTATTTCATGAAGCTTCACCAACTGCTACCAGAGCCCACCCTGATCTCTAGCTTTTCTAATTATCATAACATGTGACATACCAGTTAGTCCACACTTGGTTTTATTGCTCTCTGTTGGTCTTATCTCTAGACCTAGATTTTAAGTTCTTTGAGAGTAGGTAAAATATTTAATACTTATTTTTAATTTCCTGCAGTACCTTGCAGAGATGACATTCAATAAAGGTGCAACTGTAGTTAGCTGATTAATTCTACCTAAGTCATGCAAGCCAACTTAACTTGAGTGTATTTATAAATGACAAAATAGAAGGAAGACTCGGCTAAAACTAGCATGTGGTTCCCATTTACCAGATTTACCAAGGAATACAGATTACTGCCTTGTTGATATAACTGCAGCAATATTGAAAACTGATAGCAGACACCTATATGTGCCATTCTGGTGACTAAAAACTATTTTCTTACACTTGTATAAATTTGGCCTTAGTAAACCTATTCACATCGTTTATTTATAGAATATAGTACTCATTCTATAAGTATATTTATTTTAAAGCATTTGGAAGCCTCTCCCTATCTTGGTTAATCATCTTATAAACATTGTTGTATATCATTCCCATGCATTTTTTCATATTTTTACCATATTAGTATGTATCCATAAATAATGTATACTATTGTTGTACAATTTTTTAAACGTTAAATGTTAATATATTCTACTTATGCAATCTTCCTTTTTCTCTTCACAATATGTATTTGTAATTTATACTGTACTGTATTTATATTGTACTCTAGGTCATTTATTTTAACTGCTACTCATATATATCTATAATTTCATTTTAGCAAATTCATTTCCTATTGATGCACATTTAAGTTACTTCCAGCTTTTCCCAAGTTCAAAAAAAATGCTGCAAGGAAAGTTCTCATTCATATCTATTTACACATACACACAAGAGTTTCTCTTCAGTATCTACATACATGTGGAATTGCTAGGTATGCGTGTATTATTCTGTTTTTGTTACTTATAGCAAAATACAGGGATCTAGGTAATTTGTAAGAAAATGAAATTTATTGCTCACAGTTTCATAGGCCAAGAAGTCCGAAGTCCAGGAAACACATCTGGTGAGGGTCTTCTTGGCGGTGGCTTTACAGCAATGCAGGGGTCTCACATGGCAGAAAATGGCAGAGCAGAGAGAGAGAGATAGCTCCTCATGCCCTCTCCTTGGAAAGCCCTCAGAGCCACAGCCACAACCACTATTAAACCATCAACTTAATCAACTCTTCATCAACCCATCTTTCAACTAACATAATAGGATTTCCCACCCTCTTAACACTGTCACAATGGAGACCAAGAGCCCAATACATTAAACTTTGGGGGGACACAATTCAATCCACTGCAAAGCATATCTTCAACTTTGATAACACCAAATAGCTCTTCAAAATGGTTCTAATAATTTAAACTCCTACCACTAATACACGAGAGTTCCTCTTTCCCCCACGTCCTTGCTTGATGAATGTTAATATAATCTGTCACAGTGCAGAGTCTTCAGAAACCCAGACCCTGCCCTGCCCACTGTATGGCTTATGGGGATCAATATCTTGTGGCCCAGCAGGTGGAAAGCTCTGCTCTATTTGTTTTGTATCAATTCAATCAAGCTTATTAATTTTATTTCTTTTGGCCAGCTTGATCTGTTAGTCAAAGGAGTGTTAAGATTTTCCCCCTTGATTAAGATTTGGTTCATCACCCTAATTCCTTTATTTATTTTAGAACTATGGCTCTTCATTGCTATCTTTTATGGTAAATTATTCTTTTTATAATTAAAGAGTTTTACTTTTTATCACAAATGATGCTTTTGATCTTAAATTCCACTTATTTGCTATTAATTTCATTAAATGCTATTAACATTTATGCATACCCTTTCTTTTCATTTGTTTTTGGATTGTAATATTTTTCTTTACTTTTATTTTCAAATTTCTGGATGGTTTTAAGTGTGCCTCTTGAACATATAGTTTTGTTTGCTTGCTTTTTAATCAAATGGCAACTCCTAACGAATTAGCGGATCAATAGCTGTGAACACCACACGGAGAAAGATAATCAGATATTACATGTCTCCTGCATACCACCTACAAAGGAGTTTTGCCCTAAAATTGTACCTGAATCTTAGCAAGCCCACGATTCCCCCACCAAGTTGTAGAAAATACAGAAGACAGAAGAACAGGGTAAATTACATGAGAATGTGATCAGCAAAATACAGATGTGGGAAACTCTATAAGTCGAATCAGACCATCCAGTTTCTTCCAGAACTAAGTTATACAGAAAAAGGTAGGACAAGGGGAAAATAAAAGGGTACATTAGAAGAGACTTAAAACATATATTCCCATGAATCCAAACTCCTTACCATCACCTTCAGTATCCTTCATAATTTGGTTCTTGCCTTTCTTTTAGCTTTATTTCCCCTTTATTTACCATCATTATGTGGAGAGACCACGTTGTCTCTTATGTTAACTGAAAGAACTCTAAGAGTGAATATAATAGTTCTGTGTTCCATGACCCCCAGTGGATGTCTGAAACCATGGATAGTACTGAACCATATATATACTGTTTTTTTCCTATACATACATGCCTCTGAGGAAGCTTAATTTATAAATTAAGCACCTTAAGAGATTAACAATAACTAATAATAAAATAGAACAATTATAACAATAAACTATAAGTTATATGAAATTATATAACATATTGTTGTTAACTATAGCTAGTAGAGAGGACTTTGAATGTTCCTGACACAAAGAAATTACAAATGTTTGAGGTGATGGCTATGCTCATTATCCTGATTTGATCATTGAACAATGTATGCATATACACAAGTAACACATTGTACCCCCTAAATGTATACAATTTTTATCTGTCAGTTAAGAAAAAATAAGTTTAATTTTTAAAAAAAATTTTTAAAAAGGCAAATTAAGCTTCAGGGTTTAGAGATGTGTCATGGTTGACAGAACTATAAAGAAAGCAAGGAAGTGAAGACCATAAAAGTCAAGATGTGGTTACTTTAGGGGAAAAGGAAATGATTAAGATTTTTTTTTTTATTAAGAATATTCATGAGATACAAAGCTAATTGTCCTCCCTCCTGCCCATGATGTAAGGGCCAGATTCATACTGGGGATATACCCATTGCCAGAAATTACTTTTGTACCTTTTGTCCCCTCCCAATTATCCCCCAACGTCCCTCCCCCTCCCCCTCTCCTCTCCACTCCAATTTTGTAGCCCTAGGAATGTTCCCTCCCTCTGTTGGATCACGGCACTACTGTGGACTTTCTTTCCTTCTTTCCTTTCTCTCTTAGCTCCCACATATGAGTGAGCACATGCAGTATTTATCCCTGTGTGCTTTGCTTGCTTCACTCAACATAACTTTCTCCAGGTTCATCCATGTTGTTGCAAGTGGGAGTATTTCATTCTTTTTTATGGCACAGTAGTATTCCATAGTGTATATATACCACAGTTTCCTTATCCAATCATATTGATGGACATTTAGGTTGGTTCCATATCTTGGCTATTGTAAACAGATATCAATAAACATGGGAGTTCAGGTATCTCTTTGACATGATGATTTCCATTCCTCTGGATATATACCCAGAATAGGGATTGCTGGATCATATGGAAGATCTATCTGTCATTGTTTGAGAAACCTCCAAATTGTTTTCCAGAGTGGTTGTACTAATTTACATTCCCACCAACAGTGCAGTAGTGTTCCCTTTTCTCCACACCCTTGCCAGCATTTGTTATTCACCGTCCTTTTGATTATAGCCAGTCTAACTGGAGTGAGGTGGTATCTCAATGTGGTTTTAATTTGCATTTCCTTGATAACTAGTGATCTTGAGCATTTTTTCATGTATCTGTTGGCCATTTGTATGTCTTCCTTTGAAAAATGTCTATTCAGCTCCTTTGCCCATTTTTTAAATTAGGTCTTTTTTTTTTTTTTTTAGGTTGTCTTTTCACTCTGTTGATTGTTTCTTTTGCTGTGCAAAAACTTTTTAGTTTGGGCCGGCCCGCTGGCGCACTGGAGAATGCACTGCTTGGGAGCGTGGTGGCGTTCCCGCCGAGGGTTCGGATCCCATGTGGAGACCGGTTCCTGCTCACTGGCTGAGCGGGGTGCAGGTGCAACACCAAGGGTTGCGATCCCGTTACTGGTCAGTAAAAAAGACAAAAAGGAAAAAAAAAAAACTTTTTAGTTTGATATAGTCCCATTTGTTTATTTTTTCTTTTGCTGCTTGTGCTTTAGGGCTCATGTTCATAAAGCCTGTGCCCTGACCTAACTGCTGAAGTGTTTCACCTGTATTTTCCCTTAGTAATTTTACAGTTTTGGGTCTTATACCTAGGTCTTTAATCCATTTTGAGTTGATTTTAGGGTATGGTAAGAGATGCATGTCTAGTTTCATTCTTCTGCATATGGATATCTGGTTTCCCAGCACCACTTATTGAGGAGGCAATCTTTTCCCCAATGTAGATTTTTGTTGCCTTTGTCTAATATCAGATGGCTATAAGCCTGAGAAGTGATTTCTGAGTTCTCTATTCTACTATTCCACTGGTTCTGAATGTCTATTTTTATACCAGTACCATGCTGTTTTGGTTACAACAGCTTTGTAGTATAATTTGAAGTCAGGCAGAGTTATGCCTCTGGTTTTGTTTTTTTTGCTCAGGATTGCTTTGGCTATTCAGGGTCTTTTGTTTTTCCATATGAAAGGTAAAATTGTTTATTCCATTTCTGTGAAGAATGTCATTGGTATTTTGATGAGGATTGCATTCAATCTGTAGATCACTTTGGGTAGTATAGACATTTTCACAGTGTTAATTCTTCCAATCCAAGAGCGTGGAATATCTTTCCATCTTTTTGTGTCTTCTTTAATTTCTTTCAGAAGTGGTTTGTAATTCTCACCATATAGGTCTTTCACTCTTGGTTAAATTGATCCCTATCATATTTTTTTGGTGACAATGGTAAATGGGCTTACTTACTTTATATCTCTTTCTATTAATTCATTATCTGAGTATATAAGTGCTACTGATTTGGGGGCATTTATTTTGTATCCTGGAATGTTACTGAAGTTATTAACCAGCTCTAGGAGTTTTTTGATAGAGTCTTTAGGTTTTTCTATATTTATAGTATCATGTCATCTGTAAACAGGGAAAGTTTGACTTCATCTTTTCCAATCTGGATTCCCTTTATTTCTTTCTCTTGCCTGATTGCTCTAGATAGTACCTCCAGTACTATGTTGAATAGAAGTGGTGAGAGTGGACATCCTCATCTTGTTCCTGTCCTTAATGGGAAGGCCTTCAATTTTTCCCCATTTGGAATAATACTGGCAGTGGGCTTGTCATAAATGGCTTTTATTGTGTTAACATATTTTCCTTCTATACCTAATTTATTGAGAGTCTTTATCATGAAGAAATGTTGAATTTTGTCAAATGCTTTTTCTGCATCTATTGAGATAACCATATGGTCTTTGTCCTTGAGCTTGTTGATGTGATGTATCACATTTATTGACTTTTTTTTTTTTGTCCTTTTTGAGACTGGCCGCACCGCACTCACTGCTGTGAGCGCACCGGTCATCCCTATATAGGATCCAAACCCGCGGCGGGAGCGCTGCTGCGCTCCCAGCGCCGCACTCTCCTGAGTGCGCCACGGGCTTGGCCCACATTTATTGACTTTTGTATGTTGAACCATCCTTGCATCTCTGGGATGAATCCACTTGATCATAGTGCATAATTTTTTTAATATGTTGCTGTATTCTGATTGCTAATATTTTGTTGAGGATTTTAGCATCTAGGTTCATCAGGGATATTGGCCTATAATTTTCTTTTTTGTGTGTGTCTTTATCTGGTTTTTGTATCAGAGTTATGTTGGCCTCATAGAATGAGTTTGGGAGAGTAGCATCTGTTTCAATTGTTTGGAATAGTTTGAGGAGAATTGGTATTAACTCCCCTTTAAAAGTTTGATAGAATTCAGCTGTAAAGCCATTCAGACCCAGACTTTTATTTGTTGGAAGATTGCTAATTACCACTTCAATCTCCTTGCTTGTTATTGGTCTATTCAGGTTTTCTATCTCTTCTTGGTTCAGTCTTGGTAATTTATATGTCTAGAAACTTATCCATATCTCCCAAATCTTCAAATTTGTTGTCATACAGTTGTTTATAATAGTCTCTAATGATTCTTTGTATTTCTGTGGTATCAGTTGTAATGTCTCCCTTTTCATTTCTATTTTTGTTATTTGGGTCTTCTCTTTCAAAAAGATTAAGATTGGGATAGGGTAAATGAAGGACCACTGGGATGGGTGGAGAGTGGACTCAACTGGGATACAGCAGAGAATGAGACCAAGACCCAGCCCTTGGGGACTTTACATCAACCAATAAATGAATAATACAACGTCGGTTAGTGATAAGTGCTACAAAGAAATAGAAAATATAATTCATCACAAATCTCAAAATAAATGACAGCTAAGTTTCACTCAAGATAAAATATATAGAAAGCATAATTACTTAAAGTCAATAAGTAACACATTTAAAAATATATATTATGACCAATTAAGAGAAAAAATAAAGAGAAAAGGAAAAAAATCGAGAGAGGAAAAGAAATAGAGACACAAAAGGAAGGCCATACTTAGAGGAGACAGCCACAAAGGCATAAAAGAACACCTACAGCCACAGGGCCAGAATTTTATAGAGAAAAAAACTTTTATTACAGTGTTAAAGTTTAAAAAACAACAACGGAGATGAGTCTCTAAGAGAATGTTTTGTTTGAGAAAACAGGATTGCAATCTGGGATACATCCACATACCGAGGTGGTCTCCAGTATGTCTGAAGAACAAAGAAAAGTCTGGGAGTTGTATTTGAGAGAAGAATGCTACATGTTGTTTTGAAAGAATCCTCATCGGCACTAGCAAAGGTTTGGGGAGTTGGTAGGCTCTGATTAGTGAGTGACAGCAGCAAGTAAAAATTACTCTTAGAGTCATGGCAGGTTGTTTCAGCAGCTACTAGATAAAATCAGTCTTAGGGCTACAGCAGGCTGTTCCAACAGCTGGGTGTGTAGAAAATGCTTCTTGGAGTAAGTGCTAAAGTATTTTTTCCTCCTGACCCCTTGACTCTAATATTTTAGTTTGGGTATGCTGAGAATGACCCAATTTGCACAGTCCACTTTCACAAGAGCTACAAATTCATGGCTCTATAGAGATGAAGTAGATATAGGGGTAATTCTCTTTGAGCTTTCCTCTTCAGATATTTAGTCAAGGTCTGGAGACTATCTCAGACTTTGTCATTCCAGCCCCAACTTTGCCTTAAGGTGTGTTCTCTAGTTAGATACAAACACCCCGGGCCGAGATGACACTTTATTAATACATTTCAGACCCTTTTCTGAAAGCAGATCTTATAAAGAAAATAAGGGTGAGAGTAGAAGAATACTCCTGTTCATCAGGGAATAGGGCATGGGAGGAGCTGTGGCGGTATCTAAGCAAATGCCCCAATTTATCCAGGACTGGATCTACATGCCAAGCAGCCCCGTTCCCTTGCTGCCCCACAGCTAACAAAACAGATGCCAGAGAAGGCCGAGGTCACATGAGAGGCGCTCTTCCACTGTTCACCTTGGAAGGCTCTTTTATAGCTTACTTCTCTGGATGCACAAAGAAAATCAAGATTACCACCTATAGCAAGAACAAAAATGGCAAAACATTGAAAACTGTGGTTTTTAATTTCTTCCCCTTATGGCAGCTTCAGTTTGTCCTGTTACTGTTGGATGTATTAGAAACAACTATCCAAGTCAATAAAACCACAAAAATTTAAGCACCATGTCATCTAGAAATCCTAAATGTAGTCACAATTCACTTTTTAAAAAAACATTTCTCACACAATTCACTTTAAATCATAGTTTATATAGCTCATATTTTGACTTACAAAAATATATGATATTAATATTAACTTGCAGACTAGGAGGAGAAAGGAAGTCTTAGGAGCAATAATACACTATTTGTCAGTAAGACCTCAGCCAAATGCTACCTCACATGTTTTCCAGTAATACCACTTTTTTTTTCTCTTTGTAAATGAAAACAGATTTTATTCTGGTTGTAAAAGTAATACATTAAATATGTATTAAATACATTTAATAATAACACACTATTAAAAAGTAATAAACGTTCATTATTTAAAAAGTTGAACAACAAGAATATGCATATAAAAAATTAAAATCATCTGTACTCCCTCCACTAAGGAATCTATTTGCCAGACTTTTCTTTGTCTACACACACACACACACACACACACACGCACGCACACACGCACACACGGGATCACTCTAACATGTTGTTTTAATAACCTTATTTCCTTATTTTTTTACTTAATATATCATAGATATTTTTGATATGTTGTAGAATGAAAAAGGAAGTTAGTGAGTAATACATAGGTACATAGTGTGACCCATGTTTTGTTTAAAAATTCTATGTTTATATGTAAATACCAATAAAAATCCATATCTAGAAGCATAGCTTTATGATTTTATTTGTGCAGAAAATGATCTGACAGGATACAAACCAAATTTGTAACAACAGAGAATGAGATGGAATGCTGGGTAGGGGTTTTAAGTAAAGGAAACTTTAAATTTTTACTTTATATGTATCTGCATTATCTATTCTAAAAAAATGCATGTACTGCTTTAGAAATTAATAAAAGTAAACATAACAAACAGCTTTTTGTATCAATTAATATTACTGTCATCATTTTTAATTGTCCTATACTATCCCACTTGACTATATTGTAGCATTTAACTAATTGTCTACTTTTAGACAATTGATTAAATTGTGTAAGGCTTTTAGGCTGTTTCCAATCTTTTGGAATTTTAAACAGTGTTTATGGGATATCCTTGCATATGTTTTCTGCATCTCTCATCAACCTTGAGTATTATCAATTTTACTATTTTTTCACCCACCAGTCAAAAATAGTATCCAGTTTTTGAACATGTCAGTGAGACTGAACATGTTTGCCCTGCTTGTCTATTTGTTTTTCCTACTTTGTGAGTTATTCTGTTCATGTACTTTGTCTACTTTTCTTGGAATATTCACATTTTTCTTAGACATCTGCTGATATATAAAATTATTATTCCTGTCCGATATACATATGAAGTATTTTACCAGGTTGGCTTTTTGACTTTTAGATTTTTTTTCTTTTCTTTTTTTTTTTTTTTTTTGGCAGCTGGCCAGTACAGGGATCCACACCCATGACCTGGGAGTTATAAGGTTGCACTCTAATGACCTTTAGATTTGATTTGTTTGGTTAGCTTTATTTTTTGCCATTCCCCTCCATTTTTCCCACATGCTATCTTAGTTCATTTGTGCTGCTATAACAAGATACCTGAGACTGGGTAATTTATAAGGAACAGAAATTATTTTTTCACAGTTCTGGAGGCTGGGAAGTTCTTTAAGTTTTATAGACTAAAAAAGAAATGTGCCCTAATGCTTGAAAGATTTGGGTCTAATTATACTAAAGGAAAAAAAAATGTAGTCAGCCTAGTTTTCTAGAGCTCATATCTAAAAGTAAACTGAACATTCAGGACTCAAAATCAGGCCTGCCTAATCCATGCATGGTAGATCTTGGGAAATTGTATACACATATATACTGAGAGGACAAAATCTCTGCTATTGTTTCACTAATACCTGGAGTTCTACCATTAGTTTCATTGCTTCAGATAAAGGGATTTCTTTCTCTAAAAATGCAAACACCCCTGAGAAAGATAGTAGAATACTATGAATGAAGCCATAATAGTGTTTTATAGCTTACTATGGATTAACTGTCACTTTTTTCCCAACTTGTAGCTAATTAAGAAGAGTTTTTGATAAGAGAAAAGCAAGAGAGTAAAGAACAAGGAGTCCTAGGATACTAGACATATGGGTTGTGTAGAGGTAAAAAATTTCAGGAGAAGGAAGCTAAAGTGTATACATTTTTTGGGTAGGAAGTCCACCTTGTTTATGTTCAAGCATAATGCTTGGCACATCACAGCCGCCTATAAAAATGTGTGCAAAACAGCTGAGTTAATAGATAAACAGCTCTGCTCACTTCATGGCTTTGACTAGCAGTTGCTCTGCCCAAAGCTGCAGTCCCAGGGTTATTTGGGGGTGACCACCTATCCTGCTACTCTGGCTCCCTTCCTCAGAATTACTCATGAGCAATGGTATGCCTGAATCTCATTGTTAACAGATGTTAAACCACTGTTATAACAGACAATTGCTAACTACTAACACATTTTGTATGAAAGTAAAACAACAAAATGTCTATTTATACAGTTTTAAGTATCTCCCTATAGAATAAAAAAAGATTATCATCATCAGCTGCTTGGTCAGGTCATTGATTAGCTCTCTTCCACTCCTCATGGGTCTGACCATTTCACAATTGACACCACTGGGGAAGTACTGGGGGATTAGAAGATGAGGGATAAACAGTGAATTTTTTCCGTATTATTTAATTTTTCCACTGTTAGTATTGATGAGTGTGTTACATAATGTAGCAAAATAAGGACACAACCGTGAAGCCACTGCTCCCCCAACTCCTACTGGATCTGGGGAAAAGGAGAGAGAAAAGCTCATGGAGCTGAAAAGGATTTGCTGCTAGCAGAGTAAAGGATGACTTGTGTAGTGGATTGAATTATGTCCCCCCAAATCTTATTGAAGCTTGAATTGTATCCCCCAAGTTTTATGTATTAAAAACTCAGTCCCCACTGTCACTGTTAAGAGGGTGGGAAATCCTATTATGGTAATTGAACGGTGGAGCCTTGAAGAGGTGATTGGATTGTAGGACCATGCTCTAGTGAATGGATTAAAAATGGTGGTCAGGGGCGCAGTTCTGAGGGCTTTAAAAGAAGAGGAGACTTTCGTTCTCTCTCTCTCTCTGCTCTCTCTGCTTCCACCAGCTTGCAATGTGAGACCCCTGGGTTACTGTTTCCACCACCAGATGGACTTTGGACTTCCCAGCCTCAGAAACTGTAAGCAAATAAATTTCATTTTTCTTTATAAATTACCCAGTTCCAGGTATTTTGTTATAAGCAACAAAAATGGACTAATACAGAAAATTGGTACCAGAGAAGTGGAGTGTTGCTTATAACAAATACTTGAAAATGTGGAAGCAGCTTTGGAACTGGGTGTTGGGCAAAGGTTGGATGACTTTGGAGGACTCAGAAGAAGACGAAGAGATGAGGGAAAGTTTGGAATGTTTTAGAGACTGGTTATGTGGTGGTGAACAGAATGCTGATAGAAATACGGACTGTAAAGACCCTTCTAATGAGGTCTCAGATGTAAATGAGAAGGGACTTACTAGAAACTGGGGCAAAGATCGCCTTTGCTATGAACTGGCAAAGAACTTGGCTGCATTGTGCCCATGCCCTAGGACTTTGTGGAAGTTGGAACTTAAGAGTTGTGAACCAGAGTATCTGGCAGAAGAAATTTCTAAGCAGCAAAACGTTAAGGAAGCTGCATGGCTTCTTGTAACAGCCTACGCTGAATTATGGTGGCAAAGGCACAACGTAAAGCCAGAATTTAAAAGGGAAACAGAGCATAAAGATTTGGAAAATTTGCAGCATGGCCATGTGGTAGAGAAGCAGAGAGCATGTAGTGGTGCCACCCAGCAACCCTTATCTAAGAAGATAAGTACAAAGGAAACGGATTATCAAGAGAAGGGGGAACAGGCCCTGAAGGCATTGCAGAAACCTCTGGATCCAACCTTTCTATTTCAGGCACAAAGGCCTAAGGAGACAGAATGGCCTTGGGGAAGAGGTCCGAGGTGCTCTCCACTGGCTTGCTGCCCGGGGCCACCTTGGGACGTTGCTTCCAGCACCAGTACCCCAGCTGCTTTTGCTACCACAGCTGTGGCTAAATTGGCCCTAGGTGTGTCTGGATGTGTAGCTTTGGAAAATACAAGCCAGAAGCATTGGTGGCATCCACATGGTGTTAGGTCTGCAGGCTCACAGAATGCTGGAGCTGTGAAGACTTGGGAACCTCCACCCCAATTTCAGAGGATGTATGGAAAAGTCTGGGGGCCCAGGAAGAGATCTGTCACAGGGGCAGAGTCACTGCAGACAACCTTCGCTAGAGCAATGCAGAGTGGAAACGTGGGGTCAGAGTTGCAGCAGAGAAACCCCATCAGTGCCATGCCTAGTGGAGCTGTGAGAGTGGGATCACCATGGAGGCCCCAGAATTGTGGAGCTACCAGAGTGGAACACCAGCCTGCGAGAGCTAAAGCATCACCTGAGACCAGGAAAGCCATAAGCGAAGCTGCCAGAAGACTTGGGTACCCAACCCCCACACCAACAAAGAGAGGACATTGAACATGGAGTCAAGTTACTAGATTCATCAGCTTTGAGACTTAATGCCTGCCCTGCTGGGTTCTGGATTTGTTTGGGACCTGTTTCTCCTTTCTTTTGGCCTATTTCTCCCTTTTGGAACAGGAACATATACCCTAAGTTTGTCCCACCATTGTATCTTGAGAGTAGATAACTTGTATTGATTTCACAGATGGGACTTTGAACTTTGGACTTTTGAGCTGAAAAAAAACACTAAAGTTTGTTTCAAACTCTCAATGATAGATATCAAATGTTGCTATGCTTATTATCTACTGTGAGAACCATAAAGGATAGACCTGATCTGTCTTGTTTCCTGGTGTATCTTCAGTGTCTAGCAGATAGTAAAAAGCTGTCAAATGAATGAATGAATGAATTTTAAACATTGGCAATTCATTAGCCTTCTTTAAATAAATGCAAAACCTTTAACAAATTAAATCTAAATAATTAGGTCCAATTTTAATGAGAAAGGACTTCAAGGATAAAAGAGTGCATTCTGCAATCTGTTTTATACTTGACAAAAACAGCACTAACTATTCCCTGGTGTCAAACTAAGTCACCCTGAAAAAACTACCCAAGTCCAGTTGTCCTTTGTTAGAGGACATAGCCTGGGCTGTCTATACCAAGTAATTATCAATATAATTCTTACTAGTAAAATCCTAAGATAATTGCTTAACTCTTCCACTTTTCCTTTTCCAGTGTAAATGCAATCAAAGGCAAATAGAAAGAAATCACACTGTATAAACTGTATAAACTTTAGTCCAAGGTGACTTTTTAAAAACTTTCCTCTTAATAAATACAAACCGGAAAAGTGATTTGAGGTAACTATAAAAAATGATTTCTTTCAAAAAGATTACTCTGAAATTGAGCCAATGTTGTTTTCTGTTTAAATTTATCAAGATAATTGCCTACCCACCACAGATTTTTGCACTTAAGCTTTTCATAACTTATTTAGGATATTTGCATCTAGTCCAAATCCTGGCATTGCTTAATATTAAATAAAACTTAGGAACTTGATATCAAATAATCTAAGTATAAAGGTCTTCCTTCATGTTAAAGACACAAGTTATAAGTAATCATATTCCCACAGAATCTGGAAATGGAGACTCCTTTTTAAAAAACATTTCACATGCCAGTGTGTTGGATTATAAACATACCAAATATACATGTAATATAAATTGCATATGTTGTGTTAAACATCAATTCAGCTACTATTGTATAAAATTAAAAGTTACAGTTATAAATATTGATGTTTCCAAGTCTAACTCTTTGTATAAGAATGATCATCTAAAGTATCAAATTAGGGCCAACCAGTGGCTCACTTGGGAGAGTGTGGTGCTGATAATATCCAAGGCCATGGGTTCAGATCCCTATATAGGGATGGCTGGTTAGCTCACTTGGGAAAGCATGGTGCTGACAACACCAAGTGTGACATTCAGTAAATTTGATAAAGCTGGTTACGGTGATACACACACAATTGATGCTGTTTGGCGACTGCATACATCATGATATTTTTAGACTAATGAATTCTCATTTTTAGCAGGGTGTTTTTGTTATGGTGGTGGGCAGATAAAGAGTTGTTAGAAACAAAGGAGTGGAAAAAAAAATCAAGCCTATCCCCCTAAACCTTATTCCCAATGCCCCCAAATGAGCTAGTTTTAAGTCTCTATCAGCATTGATTTTAGAGAGACTACCCTGGGTAAAAACCAAGAGGCTATGTGGTCAAATCATTGTATCCTACTCCATGGAAGAACTCAGCATAAGCAAAAGTTCTTTATGTATTCAAAGGAAGAGCATGTCCTTGAGTCAACCAATATGGTCATGGTGTGATTGATGTCCAGAAAGTGGAAGGGCATGGGCCAAAACTCATCTAAAAAAGGCTGAAAGTCAGAGAGTGAGGAGAGACAGGAAGCATTTAGAAACCACTAAGTGATAAAGAGCTGCATAAATCAGCTTGCTGCATGCCAGAGAACAGCTTGACTTTGACCTGACTTGTGTTTTTAGGTCAGTCCCTCGTCCATATCTGTGCAGGCCTGGAGGGTCCATTTCTTTTGGCCACAGGTAAGTCCATGGGTCCCTGAAAAAACTAGGACATAAGCAATTTTGTGTCATCACTTTGTACCTTGGGAAAGCCTATTCCTTTAATCCTCAGGCACCTGGTGTCCCCAGTCCCCCAGCCCATCAAAATATGCTCTCAGATCCTTCATACCCACAAATTGCTTAACAAAACAGGTGTTCAACATACATTTTCATTTTTCTCCCTCTTTCCTATAGTCAGATTACTGGTGAAAAATGTGCTCTTATTTCTCCTAGAGTATTTTGATTTTCACAGATACCAAATCCTAGAATCAAGGAATGAGAAAAGATAGTGGAACTTTAGGCTTCAACTTTTGTGACTGTCCACTTTATTTGTGTATGAGTTTTTTGGATTAGAGAAAACATCTTCAGCACTCCATGAAGCTAGGCATTCCACCAAGTGTTTACAAAGAATATCTCATCTATTCCAACAACCAAATGAGGTAGATACTAATATTATCCTTGTTTTATAGGCTGAAGAAAGTGGGGCTTTTGGAGGTTGAGAACTTTCCCAGGAGCACATAGCTAGTAAGTAACAGAGCCAGGGCATCTGCTCCGGGGTCTGTACCTTACCCCTGTGCTGTGTCCTGGGTTGGCCCTTGGTGTGAGCTAAAGGACTATACCAGCTGTCTGATGTCAATACGCTTGTTCTTTCCAGGGCCCCTGAGGCTGGTTATGGGTCCCCCATGTAAGGCTGGTGTGGTAGGCACAATAATGATCTTCTCACCCACACCCAAAGATGTCCAAGCCCTAACATCCAGAACCCGTGAATATGTTACTCGAAATGACAAAAGGGACTTTGCTGATGTGATTAAGGCTACAGATTTTAAGACTGGGGAGATTATCCCGGATTATCTAGGCAGGCCCGATCTAATCACATGCATCTTTAAAAGTGGAAGTGGAAGATAGATGAGTCAGAGGGAGTAGAAGGAAGACAAAGGAAGAGAGGGTTGAAGTATGAGAGGGATTCAACCAGCCACTGCTGGCTTTGAAGAAGAGGAAGGAAATGGGCACCTTAGTCTTAAAACCACAAGGAACCGAATTCTGCCAACAACCCAAATGAGAAAAAAAAAAAAAGAAGGGTCTTTCCTTGAGCCTCCAACAAGGAATGAAAGAAGCCTTGACAACACCTTGATTTTAGCCCAGTGAGAATTGAGTCAGACTTCTGACCCAGAAAACTGTAAGATAATAAGTTTGTGCATTTTACGCCATCAAGTTTGTGGTAATTTGTCACAGTAGCAATAGAAAACAAATACAACTGGTTTCTTTATAACAAATACCGTCTCTTTATTCAAGATAACTGAATTTTCCCGATGGCTAGTCATAGAGGGAGGTGCTCTGGCCCTCCTCTCACATGGAAAGAGAAGCAAAACTGCAGCCCCCTGTGGGCTATGAGGCAAATCTGGATTGTTCTCTGTGGTTGGACCCATACCCCAGGGACAGTGAACACAGAAACACTCCAGTATGGAATCTAAATGCCAGGGTTAGTCCTAACTGGTCTTAACATACACAACCTGTTAGTGACTTATTTTCTACTATTTGTCGCCTGTGCAGGTGCTATTAGAGAAATGAAAGTGTGAAATACAGGGCACTGTTACACCTGGTGAAAACCTCTACATTAATGTGCAATAGCAATGACACATTATATTTAATTTCAGAATAAAAATACTTTGCTAAACTAATGGATGATCCTAGATGGATTGATTTTCAATCGTGAGCAGTCATTTTCCTTTTTGGGGGGAGGGGGGGAGTTATGGCTGGCCTGTACGGGGATCAGAACCCTTGAACCTGGTGTTATAACACTGCACTCTAACCCACTGAGCTAATGTGAGCAGTAATTTTCTAAGATCCAACTTCCTGTTTGATAAATATAGAAATATAATAAAATGCTTTTTCCATATTTTCAGTAGAAAATGTTTAAAACAAGTGAGGCAAACAAAATGTAATTTAAATGTATTTAATGAAGCATGGTGATTTTCATGTTTTCTTTCTTTTTTAAAAAAATATATCAATATACATTGCGGTTGATTTTCCTATTCCTTTACCAGTTCTTCCTTTTTCCCTCTCCTTCTCCCCACCTCCCAATCAACATCATATCTGTTCACTTGTCTTAAGAAGTTCAAGGAATTGTTGTTATTGTTGTATCTTCTTTCCCTCCCCCTGTTTATTTGTTTGTATATTTATTTATTTTTATTAGTTCCCACAAATAAGTGAGAACATGTGGTATTTCTCTTTCTGTGCCTGGCTTATTTCACTTAATATAATTTTCTCTAAGTCCATCCATGTTGGAGAACATGTGGTATTTCTCTTTCTGTGCCTGGCTTATTTCACTTAATATAATTTTCTCTAAGTCCATCCATGTTGCTGTGAATGGTAGTATTTCATTTTTTTTTATAGCACAGTAGTATTCCATTGTGTAGATACACTTTTAATACTCTGTCTTAAATTACATTCAGCCTCTACATTTTTCTCCCATCGTCTGGCAAGTCTGTATCTCAGGTTTTGTTTACTTTGTCTTCCCTTTTTAGTTTGCTGACATTTCTTCATAAGACTCCTTCAGCAGAGGGTGGGGGTGTATGCCAACAGGGCTGTGTCTGCAGCGGCTGAGGGTCTCCTGGCTGCCTTATCAGTGCCATGCTCCAATAAAAGCCAGAGTACCCTACAAATATGGGGGTGAGAGAGCATAAGGAAGAGCTTACCTGTCAAATTATGCTGTACCTCTTCTTTCTAACATATGAGAGTTCAAACAAAAGTGTATTATGATTTCAAGACGTTGAAAAATTATCTTACCCTGAAGAAAGAGCTTGAGCAGAACAAAAGTGACCTGATCCCAGGTCTTCGGCAGAATTTTCTTCTCTAGCTGATGGAAGGTATAGTAATAGTATTTGCATCATCCCAAGTTGGTTCAACTTCCTTCTTAGGAACTGCCAAAGTCAACTTCTCCACACCAGCATTCTCCATGGCCGCAGATACAGGTCTGTCTGGTTCCCAGGTCTAACAATGTCTGGCACATAGGATATACTCAATAAATAGGAGTGAGTGAATAGTTGGAGACCTAAGGCAGGGTACTTTTCTTCTGCTTCTCTTTTCTCACCTACGAAGGAATCTAAGGTTTCTAGTGACAACTGGATAAATTATGGCCCTACACTTCCCCAATCTGATAGACAAAAGTTAAATAATATTTCTCTATCTCAATTTTAGCACCAAACTGTGGTCTTTTTTTTCTTTCTTACATTATGTAACAAATACTTGTTTTGTGTCAGGCACTCTTCTAAAAACTTTACAAAAAGAAACTCATTGAATCATTGTGACAACCCTAGGAAATACCAGCTATTGTTATCCTTGTTTTATAGATGAAGGAACAGAGGCACAGGGAGCTTATGTAATTTGCACAAAGTCACACAGCTAAATGGTGGAGCTGGGATTTAGCCCATACAGACTGGATGCAGAGACAGTGCTCCACACACTGGGCTGCCTCACCTTATCAGTGTTTGGTTGAACGATGGAGGAAAGAAGAAATTTGGAATCTAAGTCAAGAGAAAATTGAGAAGAGAGCAATATTTATACAAAGAAATCCAAATGAATACTATGTTTCCAGATACTCCATGAATAGTTGATGTAGGACAAATGTTGCCGCTGTATAAAATGTAGTGATAAAAACCAAGGCTGATCTGAATACCTAACTTAAAAGGATTTTGCTCCTTGGCTAAAAAATAAAATAAAATAAAACTATCATGTTGTGAATCACTTTAAGTACTTGGAAACAACTCCCACCTTCCAGATGTAAATACATACTGTATTCACTTAGGAGGAAATTATACAAACTCACAACTGAGTAAAAGTTATTTTGTTAGGCAATTGTATTAGTTCGCTAGGGCAGTTGTAACAAAGTACCTCAAACTGGGTGGCTTAAAGCAGAAATTTATTGTCTCACAGTTCTGGAGGCTGGAAGTCCAAGACCGAGGTATGAGCAGCATTGCTTCCTTCTGAGGGCTGTGAGGGAAGGATCTGTCCCAGGCCTTTGCCTTGTCTTGTATATGACCACGTCTCCCTGTGTCTCTTCATATCACCTTCCCTCTATGTGTGTCTGTCTCTGTGTCCAAATCTCCCCTTTTGATGAGGACATCAGTCATATTGGATTGAGGCCCATCCTAATGACCTCATTTTAATTTATATTATCTCTGTGAAGACCTTATCTCCAATAAGATCACATTCTGAGGTACTGGGGGCTAGGACTCCAAAATATCTTCTTTTTTGGGTGGGATACAATTCAACCCATATTGGTAGTGTAATATAGGGGTAAGAGTCTGGGTACAAATTCTAGCTCTGCCAGTTAGCAATTGTAAGACTTCACTGTACCTCATTTCCTTCCCTTAAATGAGGATAAGACAGGTAGTATCTTTCTCATGCTGTTGTGAAGATTAAATGCATTAGTCTGTGTAACACGTAGAATACTGGGTGGTACAATACATGTTAGATATTCATTCATTCAACAAATAGTCATTGACATTGTAGGGTAAATGCTAGACATACCCGCTTCCCCCCTGGGAAACTACTCCTGGCCAAGGTAGTTGCCCAAAGGAAAGTCACGTTCCCTTTAAGACAAACAGAAGACTGGAGGAAGCAGGGACCCTAAGTAAATTAGCTGGTGCTAAAGTACTCTGGCACCAGGAAAGTAGCGAGTAGATTAATTTATCTATTCAGCCAGATCTCCCGTGTGCTCTGAGTTATGTGAGCTGGGTGAAAGTCTACACATAAGCACGCAAATGATTTACACCTCTACTTTGATCTGTTCACTATAATAACCGTTTTATGTACCCTGTGGCAGGGCAGATTTCCTGCTGACCAGTCACCATCAGTGACTCCCATAAGTCTAAAAACCAATGTCTTTACCTATTGAACTGGATAAGTTTTTTGGAATAGGCAAACACTACGTGAGTGCCCTTTCAGGTTTGGAGCTCCTGGGATACAGACATTGCTAAGTGCCAAGCATTGTTTGGGGTGCCTGAAATACAGAAGCAAACAAAATAGGCAAAAATCCCTACCTTCATGGAGCTCATAATCTAGTGGGGAAAGTGAAACAATTAAAAATGTAGAACATATAGAATGTCAGATAGTAATAAATGTCATGAAGAAAAATCAAGCAAGACAGAGGCTAGAGACCATTTGGGAGTAAGGGTGCCATTTGAGTAAAGACCTGAACAAGGGGAGGAGACAATTAAGTGGCTATCTGGGGAAAGTTTTTTAGACAGAGGGGGGTTTCTGTACCTCAGCACTATTGACATTTGGGGCAGGATGATTCTTTGTTGTGGGGGGCTGTCCTGTGCATTACAGGATATTTAGTAGCATCCCTGAACTCTATTCACAAGATGCTAGGAGCTCTCCCTTCCTTACCCCCCAGCTGTGACAATCTGTCAGACAACCAAAATATCTCTAGACATTGCTATATATCCCCTGGAGGGCTCTATTAGTCTACTTATAACAAAATACAGGGAACTGGGTAATTCGTAAGAAAATGAAATTTATTGCTTACAGTTTCTAAGGTCGAGCAGTCCAAAGTCCAGGGAACATGTGAAGGTCTTCCTTGGTGGTGGCTTCAGCAACACAAGGTATCACATTGCCAGATGGCAGAAGGGCGGGGGGGGGAGAGAGAGAGAGAGAGAGAGAGAGAGAGCGCTCTCCACATGCTCTTTTAAATCCCTCAAAACCCCCCCAGGACCACCATTAAACCATCAACTTAATCACCTCTTCAAGGCCCCACCTTTCAATTACCACAATAGGATTTCCCACCCTCAACAGTCACAGTGAGGATTAAGTTTTGGGGGGACGTTCAATCCAAGGCAAGGGCAAATTGCTCTTGATTGAGAACCACTGAGACAGAAGAAAAGTGGAAGCCCAGAGGCAGGAGTGGGCTTAGCTGGTTCTGGGCACAGCAAGGAGGCAGACAGGGATGAAAAAGGAGAGGGATGAATCACATCAGCTATAACCTTGAGGCCATTCTTTGGGCAGATGGGAAGTCACTGAATGGTTAAGAGCAAAAACATAGCACAACTTGGCACATTTTAAAAAGATTTCACTGGCTGTCACATTGAGAATTAACTATTAGGTAAAAAGACAGAAGTGGACAGCTAGGTTTGGAAGCTGTCATAATAATCCCATTAATTTTTTATTTGGTTTAAATCATTCACTAAATCAGCTTGGTTGTGGGGGGGTGGGCAACTGAGAAAGTTGAGCAAAGAAGCTCTGGGGAAAAAAGAGGAAGGAGAATTAGCATAAAAGGAAAAAGCTAGCAGTGGGCAAGATACTTTTTGGAGAAGTGGAAGGCAGTACGGCAATTAAGTCCATTGGAAAGCTCAGGGGGGTGTGCAGGCCGAAAAGAAAATGTTGGGGCCAATTTGTGTGCAGGGCCTTGAATGCTCTGCTAAGGAATCGGAGCTCTGAGGAACAGGGAGCGTTTGAAGCTTAAGCAATGACAAGTTCGGCAGCAGGGTGCAGAATAGGAGTCAGGAAGAGCAATTTCTAAAGGAGTGTGCTGAAATAATATGGTTGAGAGAACCTAGGTTGGTGGGGGGCGTAGGGCATGGGCACGACATTCTCAATGAAGAACCGTGAGGTCCTGCACTAAGGCTTGGGCCTTCTTGGGGCAATTTTGTTTGTAGGGCAGTGCAGACTTGTCTCCACTGGGGGTGGGGGGTGTGGAAACGTTTCCACGGTATCAAACATCAAGCCCACACAAGCCCACCAGGAAAAGGTTGAAAAGCGTAGTACACTCTCGGAAAAGATGTACCCCAGAGAAGGGTATGTTAGGTTTCTTCAATGTGTACTATCTGTAGATGAAAAAAACTATGCCGAATTCTGTCAAATAAGGGAGAAAGTAGGCCTGCATCCAGGAGTTCTTTCAGGATGCTCATACATTCCAATTTTTGATTTAAAAATAACTTAGCAGGTTTAGCACAGCAGTGTAGGTACCCAAACGAGTCCCACTAAATTGCTGGCAGGAGCAACAGGGACGCCTGCCTCCTCCTTTCCGCCGGCTTGCGGCACTGGTCCCTTTAGAGAAAGGAGCCCGCAGGAGACACAGCACACGCGTCCCCCGCCAGTCCCTTCTTAGGCCCAGCGGACCGGGCGGTTAACAGCACGAGGCGCCCCGGTGTGGCGCTCGCCGGCCCCGCGCAGGGGAAGGGCGGGCGCCGCGCAGGCCGGGCGGGGCGGGCTGAGGGCCTGCGCCGCAGGGACGTGTAGACGCGCCGCGGTCCCCGCCCG
>NW_007726496.1:468162-470391 GCF_000696425.1 Galeopterus variegatus | reverse complement strand
GCCCTGCTGGAGGGCGTGTGGGCGCGGTGGCGGAGGTACCCGGTTCTACCGAGACCCTCGGTGGGCCTCGGAGAAAGGACAGGTGCGGGAATCCGGGCCCATCCAGCCCCTTCCCCGGCTGGGGCGCGGTCTGGCGGGACCCCCGCGGGAGCGAGAAAAGGCCCAAAGGTGGGGGCTGCGCACTATCCCCAGGCCCGAGGCAGAGCCCCGCGGAGGCGCAGGCCCAACCTTCGTGTGGTGCGTTTTTCTCGCTCCTTTAATCGAGTCGGGAGGAAAAAGCCGAGAACAGGCCCGGCCTCGCGGTGTGGGCGGGGGCTGTCCCGCTGGAGCGCCTCTTGGATCACCCGACCCACCTCTCGTGTCTGCAGGTGTCATCGGGCTGGTGGCCTTGTACCTGGTGTTCGGTTATGGAGCGTCTCTCCTCTGCAACCTGATAGGATTTGGCTACCCAGCCTACGTCTCGTAAGTGGCTCAGCCTGCAACGGTCCATTGCCCTTCGTTCCCCTCTTCCCATCCAGGGCTGCTGTAGTATGCTAGTGTATCCCCACTTCCTGGGAGAGAAGTAAGCACCAGACGTAGTACTGACTGCTTAGGATTACTCATTTTGGAACCTTAACGTGATCCCTGATCTCCTGACTGCCTGGTGGAAAGGTATTTTTCATGGATGCACAAATGGGAAAGTGACCACTCCTTTATGGGTGGGGAAATCTCAACAGGTACAGGGAGCTGATTGTCTTCCTAGTAATTATTGTAAAGGGTATTTCACCATATGTTTATGTATGTAGGCAGTGAAACCCCATTTATTAGGACTTCTTTAATTCAGAATTATGTTAATTTAGACACGGGAGAATTTTGTTTTGATTTTCAAAAAGCCCAATTATTACAGGCAAACTTGGGAAATGCTTACCCTAGTATAAAAACAAAAACAAGCCTTATAAAATGCATCCGTAATATAGCTCGTTGGCTCTGTAAGTAATTCATTTATATAATTAAACTACATTTAAAATGAATCTTATAAGATTAGAATCCGAATTTATTACTAGTTGAGGTTTTTATTCTAGTGTGCTTATTTTTAAAATATTCTATAATTTTATTTTTCCATTTGTTCAAATAGGCATTATTCCTCTTCACAAGTGAATTTTGTTTTACTCTACAGCTCTTCCCTAGAAAGGCAATGAGTTTTGCTTTCATTCTGTTGGTCTCTGCAACTTTCCTCAACTATAGGAATAAAAATAAAAGAAGGAAAAGTTTTCAGCTGGTAGGCTAATAACACGGATACCACATTATTACACCTCAGGTCTATCAGTGGTCAGGCTAGAATTTAATATATGACTGGAAGGGAGGAAACTCGTTTTAGAAGAAGTTCTGATTTGAACAATTAAATTGCAATTACACAAGTAGTCTTTACTGTGTTAGTCTGGTACAGACACTTAGTCATACTCCAGAAAGTCTATCTACATAAAGGACACTGCTTGCTTATGAAATTGGAGATCCTCAGTCTTCAAGTTCAGAAGAGCTTTTCCCCTCTCCAGCATCCCCTGCTAAAGCACCCATCCAGGTTTTATGTGTATACCAAAAGATCCCAAAGACAGAGTAGGAAAACTGGTTTGGCTTTCAGACAAATGAGAAAAGTATAAGAATAGCAGTTTTCCATTAAATTTAATGTATTGATAGATGCTGTATAGAAAATTTGTAGGCAACCTTGATTCAAAATTTCTTACACATCACTGTGTCTGTGATAACAAAATAACCTAGCAGTACACACCTTTACTTTTCTTCTTTGTGTATTTTATTTGCAGTTATTTTAAAAAGAAATATTTTGAGGCATTTTTCAGGCTCGTGCTTTAGATTTTATTGATCACATTAGGATAAATCTTGGGTAATAGTTTAGTAACTGCCTAGCTGCTTGATATTGAATCAGCAAGGAATATGGATTTTTAAAAATATCAGCATAAAAACCTTTTTTTGTACATCAGTGCCATTTGGTACATAATCATGTGAGAGACACAGCCTTCTCTGTTAGTCTGATTAGATTATCTGTGTAAGCTTTAGAAAAGTTAAAAATCTGTTTCTAGTTGTATATGTATGTCCATGTATGTGTGGAAGTGCTTGTGACTGGAGATGGGGATAGAACTAGAGTGTGGGGCCGGCCCGGTGGCGCACTGCTACAGTGCGCTGCTTGGGAGTGAGGCGGCGCTCCCGCCGAGGGGTCGGATCCCACATACAGAC
>NW_007726496.1:418657-467814 GCF_000696425.1 Galeopterus variegatus | reverse complement strand
GGGGCGACCCGCGGGGTTGTGATCCCGTTGCGGGTCCAAAAAAAAAAAAAAAAAAAAAAAAAAAAAAAAAAAGGAAAGAACTAGAGTGTGTTTCTCCTTGACCTCAAGTGAATTAATTCTAGCAAGGGTCATTTTTTAGTCATATTTTAAAATGGTTTTAAGCCCACCAATTTCATTTGTAGTCATTCTTACATTCATTTTCTACGTAATGAATTGAATATTATTGGCTATTTTTACTTACAAGAAAGTAAATATTTTTGTCTCTTGTTAGAAATTCTGTGAAATGGTAGAGAGGTTCATATTTCTGAGTAGTGCAGGTAGGTGGGTTTTACGTATTTTAGGATTATTCTATTTATAAAGTTTATACATTCTATTTTCTTTTCAATTTGAATATTCTGAGGCAAAGTGATATTTGTAGTACACCATAAGAATTAGAAAAATATTGAAGATCTAATAAAGGGAATTTAATGATTTAAATAAAAATTCAGGAAATAACATTTTATGAAAGGGCTGGACAGTTAGCTAAGTTGGTTAGAGCATGGTGTTGATAACATCAAGGTCAAGAGTTTGGATCCCTGTACCAGCCAGCCACCAAAAAAAAAAAAAATTTAATGAGTATTTCTAGATCGGTATTTATTCATAGGATGCTTCCTTTTAGTAGGATCAACTCTTTTTATCTCTAAAAATCAGTACAGGATTCTATAACCATAAGGGAATTAAGCGAAGATTAGTCTCTGTAGGTACTTTGACTTTTCCCTTAAACAGTGGTTCTCAGTCTTGTCTGTCCATTGGAATTATTTGAAGACCTTTAAAAAATACTGATGTCTGCTTTGGTCCCACCCCTGGAGATCCTGATGTTATTAGTCTGGTGTGGCATGTGTTTTGGTATTTTTAAAGCCTCCTCAATCCTTTGTAAACTTTAAAGGATTCTGATGTGCAGTCAGTGTTGACAGTCCCTGGTGTAGAGGGGCAGCAATAACCTATGTTTTTTGCACTTGAAGATGGGGCAAGAGGAAGGGAAAAATGGCCTGTGACCCTGGGATAGTCCAGAGGCCTACCTGGGCTCTGCTTTGTGGATGAGGTTCAAGGAAAAATGGGATTGCGTACACAGTATAAATTATACAGACCCCAGTTAGTAAACATTTAGGCAGTTGGTGTTCCATTAGTCTAATCAAGTCTGTTCATTGCTTAATCAGTGGGATTATACTTCTCTAAAAGAAAGTCCTTGAAAATGGTGGTTGTTAGTAGCACCCAGATCTGTGATTACTGTCTTAGTCCATTTGGGCTGCTATAACAAAATGCCTTAGGCTGGATAATTTATAAACAACAGAAATTAATTGCTCACAGTTCTAGAGGCTGAGAAGTCCAAGATCAAGGTGGCAGCAAATCTGGTGTCTGGTGAGGGCTTGCTCTCTGCTTCAAAGATGATCTGGTTATGCAGGTAGTGCATTTCCATGTGTACCAACCATGCAGGGCTCATTGTCAGCACAGCTGCTTTAAAAATTTTTTAAAAAATAAATAAATAAATAAATTAATTTTTTAAAAAGATGGCACCTTCTTACTGAGTCCTCACATGGTGGAAGGGGCAAAAAAGCTCCCTCAAGCCTCTTTTATAAGGGCACTACCCATTCATGAGGGCAGACCCCTCATGACCTCATCACCTCCCAAAGGCCCCACCTGTTAATACTATCACATTGGATATTAGGTTCCAACATATGAATTGTGGGAGACACCAACATTCAGACCATAGCAATCACCTTCACTTTAATTATTCTCTATACCTCTTGTAATTCTCCCTATGCTTCCCAGCCAGAGTTATTTTAAAAAACACAGGTTTCTCTATTTAGCAAAAATCAAATGCCAGCCGGCACGGTGGTAGCATTTTAGATATAACAGGGAAGAAGGTAGACATGCTCTCTATCCTCTTTGAATGAACAGTCTGCACAGGTAAGCAGGCAAGAAATAGGTAAAGTAGTGACAGAGTGTGGTAAGCCCTCTAAAGAAAATAAACAGGGAGCTGTGGTAGAGAATAACAGGGAAGATCCTCCTTAGATATTTATCTGAGACACTATTTGAATTAAGACCTGAGGAACGAGAAGGGGCAGAGCCAGGTAGAGGGAGGAGAGTGTGCCAGGCAGCTTAGCTCTGTGAGAGGGAAGAGTGGTGAGGGAGGGACTGCAGAGGTAAGGTGCCCTCAAGCAGGGCCAGTGACCAATGAACAGAGTGTACATTTCATTCCAGATGGTTGTAGGGAGTTTGCATTTTTTCTGATTGCCTCAGATGGGTTTTAAGTAGAGGGTGACATGAAACAATTTACATTGTAAGGTCACTCTGGCTGCTGCGGCCTCTGGAAGGAATTGGAGATCCTGCCAAACTATTGCCAGAAATTTATTTCCTTCCTTTCTCGCTCTTCTGCTTTTGCTCTTGCTATTTCCTCTCCTCGAGCCATCACAGGGAAGGGCACAGACTGTGTGTGATGGTCAGTGTTGGGCGTAGAGACTGCAGGGTGCAGGACTGAAATGGGAAGAGCTCATTTGGTGTCCCAACTTTTCTTGTGACTCATCCCCTTGGGAAATCTGTGGGTGAGGCTCAGGTGCACCTGGCTCCAGGTCAGGCCTTACCATGTGTTGGAGCATGTAGATAGCTGAAGGTTTGGCCAGTGCTCAGTGAAGGGGAACCAGTACCTTATCACGTTCCCTTTCTACTGGTTATTCTTATTTTCTATGTACATAATTTCCCTTTGAGCTCTTTGAGAATAGCACCTTTAATCCCTGACCTCTGTGTTTTCAGACTTTCGGCCACCCTATATAGGCAACTTGAAATCTAATTCCAGCCTGCTTTTTATCAAGAACTGTTGACAGAATTACCTTAATCTCCTTACTTCCCTCTGTTACTGATAGGAGAAGGCAGACTACTGGATAAGAATAGAAACTTCTACTATAAAGGTAGACCTACCCTCCCCCCAACTTTGCTGAGATATAATTTGCATACCATCCTTTAAAAGCGTACACTTCAGTGGCTAATATGTTCACAAAGTTGTGCAGACATCACCGCTATGTAATTTCAAAACATTTTCATGACCCTAAAGGGAACCATTAGCAGTCACTCCCCATTTCTCCTACCCCAGCTCCTGGCATCCACTAATATACTTTCTGTCTTTGTAGATTTGCTTATTCTGGACATTCATATAAATGGAATCATACAGTTTGTAACCTATTGTGTCTGGTGCAGCCCTGCTTTTAATGGCATTGTACAAATAAGAGTCCTTGTGTGAGACCTCTGGAGAATGTGCTCTG
Organism: Galeopterus variegatus; assembly: GCF_000696425.1. Classification (NCBI taxonomy): domain Eukaryota; kingdom Metazoa; phylum Chordata; class Mammalia; order Dermoptera; family Cynocephalidae; genus Galeopterus; species Galeopterus variegatus. The sequence continues at coordinate 464,518 of NW_007726496.1, read as the reverse complement.
TGCTGCACCTTCATTTGCAAAGTCCATTGCCTGAGAGTAACGTACCCCGCTCCCAGTGGTCCTCAAGTGGGGAGCTATGAGCCAGGGGCACTGGTCCTGTCCCTGCTTCTTTGTACAAATGAAGCAAAGTCTAATGACTTTATTTTCTGTTTTCACATTTGTTCTGCAGAGAGGAAAGGGGGAGGGTTTGCTTTCTATCCTGCCCAACAACCTTATTGTTTAAAACTCTATAAAAATGTTAATTACTTTTCCTCTTTTTATTTCATATTTTTCTTAATGAATCAGGCTGCTATCTTCTATGGACTGTCAGAATTCAGCCTTAGAGATCAAACATATAGTCCTTTAGTTTTGAAATGACAATTCAGGGACAGACGGAGAATGTTTCCCAAGGTCACACAGGCCAGACTTGGTCACAAATCCTCAGTTGCGACACAGGAATGTGAAAGCACATTGAGGCATATTTTAGTACTAATCTTGGAAAGATTAAATATGTTTTAGAGTCCAGCACTTTGGTGTCTGTATTTAATTTAATGTTTGACAAGACATTTGAAATTTCACATCCACTTCAGTGATGTGTCACTTTATTTTCTGTGTGTCCTCACCAGCCCATTTTAAACTTTTGCCACCAGAGCAAGAGTTTTATTGCTTTTAACTTTTTGCATGGCTGCTGAACACCTGTGCAGCATTTTATTTAATAGACCCTTGTAAGTGCTTTACAAATATAGCTCATTTAATCCTCATAACAACTCTATAATGTAAATGCTATGATTGTTCCCATTTTTACAGATGAGGAAATGGAGAAAGAGAGGGTAATGGAGTTTGGATGTGTTGTCCCCTCCAAAACTCATGTGGAGGGGCTGGCCCGTGGCTCACTCGGGAGAGTGGTGCTGATAACACCAAGGCCACGAGTTCGGATCCCATATAGGGATGGCTGGTTAGCTCACTGGGTGAGCGTGGTGCTGACAACACCAGGTCAAGGGTTAAGATCCCCCTTACGGGTCATTTTTAAAAAACAAACAAACAAACAAAAAACCAAAAAAACGCCACAAAACTCATGTGGAAATTTGATCTCCACTGTGTCAGTGTTGGAAACTGATTGAGTCATGGGGGGTGGATCCCTCATGAAAGGATTAATGCTCTCCCTGGGGGAGGAGGGGTAGTGAGTGAGTTCTTGCTCTATTAGTTCCCACCAGAGCTTGTTGTTTATAGGACCCTGGCACTTCCTCTCTGCCTCTCTCTTGCTTCCTCTTGCCATGTGACCTGCTTGTACCCGCCGGCTGCCTGCCACTTTCCGCCATGAGTAGAAGCAGCCTGAGGCCTGTCCAAGATGCAGCTGTCCCAGAATCATAAGCCAAATAAACCTCTTTCCTTTATAAATTACCCAGTCTCAGGTATTCTGTTATAGCAACACAAAATGGTCTAAAACAGAGGGTAAGTAAATTAATCAAGGTTTCACAACAAATAGGTGGTGAAACTGACATTTGAACCCAACGAGTCTGGCTCCAAAGTCCATGTTTTTAATCTTTATGTTATATTGCTTCCCATGTGGCTCTTTGAGTGTCTCACAGTTACATGCTATAACCTTACATAGGGAAGAAAATTGAGCTGCTGATGTTAACTTTTTCTTTTATCAACTTGACTTTGTTAATACATTACCTTCATGTGGTGTATTTTTCTTCTCTCAAATAAGGTACTGCCTGCCATGTCAAGTCATATGTCTACACACATAGGCATTTGCTGTGTTCTGTGAATATATTACCAACAATGCCTTTCTCTTGTTATCTGTTAAATACCTTTGATTTATGACAGTGGCAATATATGTAATTATTTGCAGAGACTTGCTGTGTTTTACAGGGACAAGCCCATTGGAAGATGGCAGACTGAATTGCATTTCCCGAGGGAATGCAGCCTTGCCTTGAGTTCTGTGTCTGGATCTCAGACACTAACAACAAACCTTAAGGGGCAGTGTTTGACCCCTTTGAGGTCAGATCACAAAGGGGTGGTGTGGTGAGGGGGTAAGTTTGAGTGAAACACTGGCAGAATATCTGCAAGAGTTATAAGACAGTTAACTATAAGTAAAAGCTAATGATGCACAATAGGTAAAGTGAGAATGCATTTTAGGGAACACAGGTTAAAAAGAGTAGTGATCTGCTTGCTTAAGGTTTGCCATCACAGAATACTAGAGAGGTTCCTTACCCAGAGGAGAGTTTGAGACAGTTGCCATGACGTGACTGACAGTTGTGAACCAAATGTTTCCTGTTTTGCAGCCAGTCATCTGAAGCAGAGCTAAGCTTCCTTCATAGTACTAGAGGATTGTATCTGTAGCTCTCTTCTTGTACTCATTAGTAAGAGGTGTGTTTGTTTTCTTGTGGTTTTTTGAGAACTTGTAATTATCTTACGTTTTCTTTTTTTTTACTCATGAGAACCTGGGAGCAGATATATTTTCTAATAAGCTGCTTATATTCCCATTACACTAACTTTTCTCTTTGCATCTGTATGTTCTTTGTTAAAGTGCTTAAGAGCAGAGTAATACATGCCTGCACTTTCCCTCCTCTCAGTAGTACAAAGCACAAGCAAATGTGGCCTTCTGGTCGACTGTGTACTTGGATCAGAAATATAACTGGTGTTCTGCAAATTGTGCCTGAAGCAACACTGCACTCTTAAATGTTTTTTTTTTGTCAGTTTTTTACTGTCTCTATTTCCACATAGTATTACTGCTAATGTTGCTGAACTATTTTAAGATGAAGGTGTGGAAAAAGGAAAAAGTAATAAAATATCCTTATAACAACTTGTGACCGTTTTTGTAGATTAATTACAGCCAGCATTTTGGTTAAGTTTTTAAAATTCCCTCTTGCCTGTGTCATAAAGAAAAGAAATATTCTGTTCTGGAATGTTCCCTACATTTATGAACTTTTTTTCCTCTTTATGAGGGACCTAGAGGTTTGGTCCATTTGTCCTTTCTGTCATAGCTGCCCTCATCTCCCCTCTTCCCGGGAGTTCTTCCCTTTTTCAGGACTGACTTTGAATGAAAACTCAGTTTTCAACTTAATCTCTTCATACAGTGTTTAGGACAAGTATAAATACAAATGTAACATTTTAAGGTATTAGTGGCTATCAGTATCATTAACAATTAATTTTGAGGAATAATGAATTATATAGCAGAAGTTTAAAAGCAATTTCAAAATTGCTAGTGAAATTACTTTTTGTAGCAGTTATGACCGTATAAGTGGGGGCTGTAGAAACCAAGCCTCTTCATTTTATCACTTCCTCACTCTTCCAATTCCTGGGTGTAGAGCTTATCATCAGTCCCTCTCAGTCATGTGGCCACTATATATATATCCTGCAGCTTCTGATAGTTAGGCCCAGTGATCTAGTTAAGGGATCACTTACATGTCAGAGGTAACTCTAGACTGCTGTCTGCATCTTGATGTGGCCCTCTTTTATCTAGGAAAGGTCAGTTTAGGTTTTTCCCCATCAAAACTGTGAGGGTACCTGAGCTCAAGTTAACCTTTATGATCTCACACTTGACATAGACATTTTATTTATAGAACCATCAATTTTATTGACAAATGGTTGTCCTAGTAGGATTTGCATCTGCTCTTCTATTGCTTTGGGCAATAATCTCTTTTTTTCTAATCTATATGTCCAATAGTTTTTTTTTTTTTAAATCGTTTTATGTGTTCAGTGTTGAGTTATAAAATGTTAGCTAGAAGGGGTCTTAAAGATCAAGCTGCTGGGTTTATAGCCACCTTTAACAGATTTGGAAACCAAGGCCACAAACTGAAGTTAATTGACTTGGCTCATAAGTCTGTCGGGACAAAGCCAGGCCTAGGTATAGGGTTGCCTGATTGCCCTGACCTGTTCACTGTCAATATTCCACATCATTATATTTGACTGTGACTAACTCTTCCATTTTGCATTAAAAAAACAAAGTGATGAGCAGTGGTAAATAAGATTATGGTAATTAAACACCAAAAGGTTTGAACACTGAAGGCTTTTTTTCTTTATGCTTTGATCTCCATTAAAGGTGTTTTATAGACTCACCTGTGAATTTAGCTTGTTGTGTAGTGTGCATTTCATTAAGTTGGTCATTTTACACTGTAGGAGAACACTATATTAAAGAGTAAAGGAGCATGGTATTTTTTCTTTTTATTGTTTCTGTATAGTTATCTTAGAAGATAGTTTCTACATCCTTAAGAAGCATATTTACAGCTAGCTATCTCATATATTTTTTTTGGTGAGGGGGCATAGCATAAACAGTAAATAAGCAAATTAGTTTTCCCTATGTTTTGTATTATTTCATTAGTCTTTCTTTTTATGTTGGCCATCTCTCTTGCTTTGAAAACACATGTACTCTGCAGTGAAAAAGAAGTGTGACTTTCTGATCACCCATAGTTTCCTACCTTCTTTCTTTTTATGAAGAAGAAAAATCTTTTCCTTATTGGAATGGAAACAAACATAGATAGTGTTTATTTCTTAAAATATGTGATTTTTTTTCCTGGTAATAGGAAAACCATTTTGAGATCAGGAATTCCTGTATCATGTTCTCTGATAAATATAGCCAAAAGCAATCCTGTGCTTGGTGGGCATGGTAGATGGTCGTGTTAAATATCTGCTGTAACAAAAAGGATTATAAACACTATGGTTCATATTCTTCATATTGAAGCTTCAAAGAATCTACCTTGAACTCTGAAATATTTGCTATTAAACAACTTATTACATTAGAAATAAAACATAAAGCAGATGGACCAAAAGCATATTCCTTTCTGTTCTTTACCAACAGCACATCTTAAAGTTTTTTATTCTTTTTTTTTTTTTAAATGAACTGCTTTTTTGGATACATTCTCAGTCTCTGGTAATATAATTGACTTGTTAAAATTAAAATCCTCATCGATGGGTATATTAGTTTTCTCTTGCTTATAACAGAATACCTGAAACTGGGTAATTTATAAAGAAATAACATTTATTCTTTTACAGTTTTGGAGGCTGGGAAGTCCAAGATCCAGGGGCACATCTGGTGAGGGCTGCCTTCTTGGTGGGAACTCTACAGAGTCCTGAGACAGTACAGGGAATCACATTGGCAAGAGTGGTAAGAGTGAGAGCATGATAATGGCTCACTTGCTCTCTTTATAAAGCCACCAGAGCCACTCCCATGATAACCTACTCACCCATTAATCCATTAATCAGTTAATCTGTTAATGTGGCATAACCCTCACAATCCAATCACCTCCCAAAGGCCCCACCTTTCAATGTTGCCACATTGGGTATTAAGCTTCCACATGAGCTTTGGAGGGGACAAACATTCAGACAATAGCAATGGGCACAACTGGTTTAATAGTAAAGCCAACACTTTGAAGACATATCATTACTTAATTTTATGTCATTTGGCTGGTTTGTAGTGACTGAGTTACTTACAAACCGTGAACAGTACATGTAATATATACTTGTATGTTGGGCATGAATAATCAGAAGCATATGTATATGGAGCTAATTACTAGCTGTATTAGCCCTTGGGCAAACAGCTTAACTTTTATAAAACTTAATTTTCTCATATGTAAAAAAGGGGGAGGATAATGTATGTCAAACACTAAGCACAGAATCAAGCATTCTCTAAGTGCTTAATTAAGGGTGGTTACTTTTATTAATATACTAAAAGAAAACTGACAATCATAGTCACGGTTCTCTAACTTTATGTCGTTGAGCTTTTAAATGATTAAGGAAAAACCTCCCACATAGAATTTTTTTCATTTAGTCTTGTTTTTCTGTTCCTTGTCTTATCATTTTTTCCCTGTACTTAAATCATCAGCTTAAGGCATTATTATTTTTTTTTTTTGGTGGCTGGCCAGTATGGGGATCTGAACCCTTGAAGGACATCATTATTCAAAGAAATATAGTAAAAGACAATAAAGTTTTGTTCTTCCAAGTTGTAAATATATGGTATGGATAGTGGTTTTCTTCTGTTTGCTACAGTGGCATACCTGTTCCTAGGCACTGGGAATAATTTGAACTAACAATTCTTAAATATTAAATACATTTTTACTTAGTTTTGTTTCCATTGAGATTTCTAGTTTTCCATATCTCCACTTCCATGACTCTCTTTCACAGGACCCCCGTCCCCAACGCACATTGCTGGTTAATTAGGAAAGGAACTATTTTTTGATTGTTGAGTTTAGGTACTTTAGAATCATTGTTTTTAACCTTAGGGCTTAAGTACAGTGTCAAGTGCATTGTAAGTGTTGGATATATACTATCATTGATATTCTGTGCTGGGTTACTGTCTAGGAAACTACTGCTAAACCATTTCGTGATATCCCCATCACTAAGAATTTAGAGGAGAAAAGTAAAGTCACTCAGCTTTTTTGTTTGCACTGACAATAATCACTTTTTTCATTGCCTTTTTGTAATTCAGTTTCTGTTTTTTGGTTTTGGGGGATTTTTTTGACATCTAGATGGTTAAGAGATTGAATCCTGGACCTTGGTGTTATCAGCACCACACTCTAACCAACTAAGCTAACCAGCCAGCCCTCATTTCCTTTTTATCTTAAGAAAAATTATAACAAAGTAAAGAAGATTAAGCCAGATAGTCTTATTTCCTGTTAGGAACTATCTTTAAAGTTTTTGGAATCCTATATTTGGAATATAGGATGTAGGAATGAATACATACTTGCAAAACTTAAATGAAGTTTTTTGATTTGTCATCTATATTATGCTTACCTTTTATCAATGTGTGTAATACATCAATATAATATATATACACACATATACACTCCATTCTAATGTAGGAAATTGACATTTTCCAATTTAATGACATGAGGGAAAGGGTTGAGATACCTTTTTTTTTGGTGGCTGGCTGGTACAGGGATCTGGACCCTTGACCTTGGTGTGAAATACTCATTAAACAGGAATAGCTTTTGAGTGAAAGAGTAAATGGAGTTTCAGAAGTACTTAATTTATAGCTACATTTAGGTAAGAGAATGTAACACCCATCCCAGTAATACAACTTAACTGAAATTGTCATTGATGGAAAAAGGAAATCTCAATAATTCAAACTATGACAGAAATATCTAAAAAACAGAAAATATGGCTTTTTCTTCCCATGTCTGCTTTTCCTATTTGCTAGTTTTAATTTCTTAATGATGTAAATAGAATATTTAGTCAAAAGTATTAGGCAAAAGTTAGTAGTGTATTATTTGACATATTATTTATTTGTAAATTGCTTAAACTTTTGAATGGTGTATTGTTACTCATAAGAAACCTGGACTGTGTCCTAAAAAAGATAAGAACCCAAAATAGAAATATAAATAGGTTGTACTGTTCACATATAAAAAAGCATTTTTATCTATTTTGCTTACTAGGGAAAAAATAGATCTAACTTAAGAGCATGTAAAAGTGGCTGTTTTCCCAGATGGATGTGTTGTGTCTGAAATAATTTTTAAAATAGTACGGAGGATTGTCTCTTTTCCGACCCCCAAGTGAGCATTAGCTGTAAACATTTTGTTTTCTGGCTGAAATCTAGATATCTAAGTTAAGATTAGCTTAGAAAGTTTTCAGTGATGCTACATACCTTTTATATCAGGATTCAGTAAGCTGCAGCCATTAACAGTGACCTAAGGAATAAAGAATTGAATTATCTAATGTAAGAAGTCTGTAGGTTGATATTCGAGGGCTGGTGCACCAGAGATCCAGGCTCTTTTCCAGTGACCTTGGAATGTAGGCTTTCCTGCTGTTTATGTCTGTTTCTGTTGCTTATAACAAAATACCTGAAACTGGGTAATTTGTAAGAAAATGAAATGTATTGCTTACAGTTTTGGAGGCTGGGAAGTCAAAAGTCTAGGGAACACAACTGCTGAGGGTCTTCTTTGGTGGTGGCTTTACAGCAACTCAGGGGTCTCACATGGCAGAAAATGGCAGAGCAGAGAGAGAGAGATAGAGACTCTCGCGTGCTCTCCTTTTAAAGCCCTCAGAACCACGCCCATGACCACCATTATTTATCCATTCACTATGGCGTGGTCCTCACAATCTAATCACCTCTTCAAGGCCCCACCTTTCAATTACCATAACAGGATTTCCCACACTCTTTTTTTTTTTTTCCTTTTTGTCTTTTTTCGTGACCGGCAACGGATCGCAACCCTCAGTGTTGCGCCCGTACCAGACCGGGACCGGCAACGGGATCGCAACCCTCGGTGTTGCCCCCGCACCTTGCTCAGCCAGTGAGCAGCCGGTCTGTATGTGGGATCCGAACCCTCGGCGGGAGCGCCACCGCGCTTCCCAAGTGGCGCACTGTAGCAGTGCGCCACTGGGCCGGCCCCCCACACTCTTAACAGTCACAGTGGGGATCAAGCTTCTAATACATAAAACTTTGGGGACACAATTTGATCCATATCAACTCTCTGTGCCTGTTGCCTCAACATATAGCAAGATTGCTGCTATATAGCTCCAAGGTTTTCAAGAGCCAGAAGCTGGAAGGCCCAGCCCAAAAAAGATCTTTTACTTGTTAGGCTCTCTTATTTTATCAACAGCGAAAAAATTTGTCCCCAAAACTTCCAGTACATTTCCTTTATTTCACTGGTCACAACTTTGTCACATTGACACCCCTAACTTCAAGGGGGCTAAGAAAGTTAGTATCTAGCAAAAGGCAATGGCATTACCTTGATGTGTTTAGACTAACCTTGATTCATCCACTGGGCCTGGGGCAAGAGCCTACCTTCCCTCAGTCAAGGCATCTCTGCCAGGTACATGAACACTAAATTAGGGCTCTGTGGCTGAGAAGTAAGAAGAAGGAATGGCTAGGTGATAGGCAATGAACAGTGTCTGCTACTCCTAAGGGGTGAGTCTTCACTGGGCAATGATAGCGACCTGTTGCTATATTAGGATTTCTGAAGCAGCAGTGTTATGGAAAACTGATGACGGTGGTGATCATCATTCAGTAGTGAATACTTGACTGAGCTCCTATATGCCAGGCAGTGTGCAAAGGAGAGATCTGAACTGCAGATACAAATTTGGACCTTATTGGTATACATATATCTAGATTTATGGGAACAGATATACTCCCTCTTGATCAAAATGGCATGATAGTAATATAAGAATAAAACAGTCTGGCATTATAGAATGCGTAGTTGGTATGTGAAGGTTTTTTCTCCCTCTTTTTTGCTTTTTGTTTTAAATAGACTTTATTTTTTAGAGCAATTTTAGGTTCACACTAAAATTGAGCAGAAGGTATAGAGATTTCCCATATACTTCCTGCCCCCCTGCTATCATAGCATCCCCTACTATCAACATCCCCCACCAGAGTGGTACATTTGTTATAATTGATGAACCTACATTGACACATAATTATCACCCAAAGTCTAGAGGATTTGCAGCAGCTTAGTTGTGTCTGTGGGTCAAGGAATATCTTAGGTTCTCTGAATAATGACTCTTAATTTAGGAGGGAGAGAATATTGGTAGCCCAGGACCATCTCTGTTTAACCTTTGTTTTCCTGCCAGGTAGTTTAATGCTGTCCTTTGGCCATCCTTGCTTCTTGTCCTTGCTTTCAGAAAACAGCAGCCAAGGTATGATCAAGTAGATGTGCCAACAAGGATGGAGTCAGCCGGTACCAATTATTGGGACCCAGTGGGCTGGCCATTGAGTTATGTCGATATCAGTGCCAGTCCAATACCAATGTGAATGATTTTTGCTAGTCTACCTTTGCAGGGTGGGCCTGAAAAATGTTTTCAGCAGCGTCTGAATTTCTTCCCACTGACCTGCAAACAGGATTTTGAGGATTTTAATTCTTTGGTATCTGTAGCACCTGGGATTTGGAAAGTGGGGTACAACTAGGTAATTCTCTAATCTCCTTTTAGCCTTTTTTAACTAATATAAACCCTCAGCTCTGCTTAGCCAGAGGAGCTGGAGTCTTCTTATCTCTCTCTTTTCTTTTTAATCTCTTACCTCCCTATGATAATAATAAATTATTACCATACTATAATTATTACCTATTAAAGGAATATTTACTGAGTGCTTACTTTGTGCCTTTAGTTGTTTCTAAGTACTTTACATGTATTAACTACTTTAATCTTCACAAAAACACAATGAGGCTTTTCATCCCTACTTGACAGATGAGCAATCTAAGGCTCAGAGGGACTGAATAACTTGCCCGGGGTTATATTCCTAGTTAGTGGTAGAGGCAGGATACAAGGCTATAAGCTAAGGGTGGTGAAATGATGCATAGCCAGGCAAGCATTAAGAAGAAATGAAGGGAAAGGCCTGCCTGTACCATAGTTCAGTGTAATTAGTAATTTTGGGGGTACTTTATTTTGTTTAAATAGAAAGTTCAATTGAGTCAATTTCACTTGCTGGGCTGTATGGCCCTTTTCTCTCTCTGTCTCTTATCTGTATTTTTTTTAAAAGATAACTGGTAAGGGGATCTTAACCCTTGACTTGGTGTTGTCAGCACCACGCTCACCCAATGAGCTAACCAGCCATCCCTATACGGGATCTGAACCCATGGCCTTGGTGTTAATCAGTACCACACTCTCCTGAGTGAGCCACGGGCCGGCTCCATGTCTCTTATCTGTATGTGTATGTATTGAAGGCCTTTTAATGTTCTAAAACAAAATGAATTTTGTGTCTGACCATCATTAGAGAAGTTTGTTTGCAAGAAAATCATTATCTGTTTTCTCAAGAGAGAAATTAAATGAATGTGTCTGATGTTTACTCTAGTGTTTGTTTTGAACAAAGCCCTAAAGAGAGAACTAGTCTCATAGGAGGAAGTAGTTATAGAAAGTCTGGTGCCCATTTTTTTTTTTCCAAACAGAACCCCCCACCTCCCTTTAATTATAAAAAAATGTACGTGCTCATTGCAAAGACCTTAAAAAAGTAAAATTCTGTCATCTCAGTATGCAAGATTAACTTTACACAATTTGAAATATATCTTCCTGGATACCATTCTTGGTCCGTAAACACACAAAGATGCATGTGTATCTTTTTTCATTGTTGTTTAGCACAAAATTAGGATATTCTTTTAATACTCAATGCTATATCTTGGACATCTTTACCTGTTACTGTCCTTTTTAAAGGCTTCAGAATATTTCATCATATCGATACATCAAAATGTATTTAAACAATCCATTGCCCTTTAAAAAAATGTGTAAACACATACTTCTATAATCATTTAGCTTAATGAGTTAAAATTCATTTAAATATCATTCTTTCTTCTTTGAACCTCATTTTCTTTGGCTATAAAATGTATAATTTGAACTGTTCATCTCTGAGATGTCTTCCAACTCAACATTCTATGATTCTTCATACTGCTCAATTACTTAAGAGAACTGCTAGCTGCTCCCACAGTTCTGTTATCCACCTCTTGCACCCTGGTCCTGTCTCTGCTGCTCACCCAGCCATACCTTCTCTCTTGTCTGCTTGGGGGAAGCAGAGCCCTGCCCTTAGAACATGGTAAGTGGCTCAGGAGAGAGAAGAGGAAGCCACAGTGCTGAGCCTAGGTGTCCAGGCTTTGGATCAGAGGGAGATATGGCAGTAAGGGTCTGGAGAGAGCAATGAACTTTTAAGACCATGGTGTCTGTCCATGGAAGCAATATATGGATGTATTCCCCTGGGAGTTCTGAGTCCAGGATCAGCATCTACCACTTGAGGATGAGGTGGCACTAGAGAGAGAGGAGTCTGCAAGACAGTGGCCCAGGCTGTGGAGACAGTGATTGGTAGTGTTGCCATCTGTGACTGGGACAGTTCCAGAACTCCACTGGTGTGTGAGGGATTGAAAGGACTTGGGGAGGTTGATGTTTCAGCTAAACAAATACAGGGCTTTTAGGTACAGTTCCTGAAATCTTAGTGAACAGTTTTGTTTAGATGTTTTTATCTTGAATTTTTCTACAAATTTGAGAATGTTCTGGTGAGAGTTCTAGATCATATTAGAGTTGACTTACTCTAATTGTAGTAGAGACATTGTTCAATTTGCCTTCTTTGTCCAACTGTTCGTCTCTCTTGGCTTCTCACTCATTGCTGGAAAGGGATAGCCTGCCCTCTGATGATAGCTGATTGGACCTAAATTGGTCATTTGGATTTTCTTTCCTAGAAACAAGTAGGGGAGGTGCTGCTAAGACGAACTTTGAGCTGGTGGTTCTTAAACTTGGTTCTGCATTACAGTCACCTGCACAACTTTGTAAGAACATACACCTTTGCTTTATCTGTCACATTTTGAATAACTAGTTCTGGAGAAGGCCCAGGCCTATGTATTTTTAATAAGGTCCCTAGGTGGATGTGGATGATCATCTTCATTTGAGAACCAGGGGGCTCGGGCACCAACTCAGGGCACGTCCTGTTCACTTCAAATGGTCCCCCCTCTGCACCCAAGTAGGTGGAGGGTGGAATGGTCCTGCAGGGATCTGGACCTTGAGACTATGACTTTTCCTTCTATTTTTCTGCTCTGTGACCAATTTAACCTTTCTGAGCTTTGGTTTCCTCCAGCATAGGACTAGATCTCTGGGGTCCCTTGCAAAAGTAAGGTTGTAAATTCCCGTTGTATTTATATTAATTCAATATATATTAAATGTCCACTATGTACCAGACATTTTGCTAAGTGCTGCCCAGCCTGGTGCTGATTTGTTCTCCTAATTAGGAAAACAGCATGGGATAGTGTAACAAGCACAAGCTTTGGAGGTGGTCTTAGGCATAAATCCTATCTCTGTTGCTTGTAGCTGGGTGCCCTGCATGTTATTTCTCTTCTTTAAGCCTCAGTTTCTTCATTTCAAATATAGGAACAATAATACCTATTTCACTGGGCTATTAAGAAGGTTAAATTACATAATTATTAGGTTTCCACCCCTCCTACTTTTTAACTTTGCCATTTTGGCTTGACTGTAAATAACCCAAGGGCATAGACTGTATCCTATGATATCTTGAATCCCCTATGTTGCTACATCCTCATTCTGTACACAGAGTTAGAACTTGTTTTTTTTTTCCCATTTCATTCTAGTAGCTTACTTTTATTTATTTTTTATTAATATTATTATCTTTTTTACATTCTGTGATATTGTTGTGGAGCAGTTGGTAGGGAGGGGGAGAGGGGACAAGGGAAGGAAATGGGATGGAAGAAAGAAGATGGAGGAGGGGCAGGACTGAGGCCTGCAGCACCCCCCTCATTCCCACAGGGGAGACTGGGGGGCTTCCAGTGGAGGCTTGGTCATTGCCAGGCTGGGTGCAGATGTCAGGATGATGGGGCAAAAGCCCTCGCCTCCCACCTCCCCATCTCGGGAACCCAGGGCCTTTCTTGCTGCAGCTTGGTGGTTGTTGCTGGGCTGGTTGTGCCTGTTAGGAGGGTGTGGACAAGGCCCGAGGCCCCCCACCACTGCGGCTTGGGAGAGCCTGGGGTGCTTCCTGTGGCAGTTTGGTGGTCATCACTGTGGTGGTTGTGCGTGTTGCGGGGTATGGCTGAGGCCCTTGGCCCCTACCCTCAGGACTGGTTGCAGGTGTTGGGGGGGGCATGGCTGAAGCACCCAGCCTTCCCACTTTTCTGGCTTGATAGCCCAGGGGACTTCTGGTTCTAGGTGTTATAGATGTTCTTTGGTGAAAGACACCTTTACTAGTTAATATCAAACTTTGTCTCTGGTTGTGGGTACTTTGGTTTTTCTTCCAGTTCTGTGTTGGATTATTTGTTGTACCCACCAGTTAAACTCTGTGCTGGAACTAATTTGTTGTCCTTTGCTTACTTCTAAAATGGGGGAACTTCCTGTGGGGACCAGTATTTGAGCCCTGTGGTTGAGCTAAATTGCTGTTTTGCTGCTGATTCCCTAGGGAAGGCTTTTTGTGGAGCTCGGGTTTTAATGGTTGACTTTATAGGAAATTCCAGGTCTAGTTAGATCGAGTGCACCTGGGTTGTGTAGAAACTCTGGTGTGGGCCTGAGTCTTTTTATCAATCGGCACCCTATGCAATTCTGTGTTCCTGACCAGTCTCCTCTGAGTGGTCTTACGCTGATTAGGGGGCAAATTGGCTGTCCTTGCTGTGCCTCAGTTTTCCCCCGGCCACCACCCGTGCTCCAAACACTTCCCACAGGACGGGTCATGCTCCAGTTCCTTGCAATGACTCACTGGCCTGTGAGTGGCTCCTTTTTTTCAGTTGTTGTGCCTCCTTGCTCCTATGTAGGTCTGTGGGAACCCTATTAGTGGTCTTACTGGCCTGGGGGCCACCAAGGCCCTGTTTTCCCCTACTGCCTCCAAGCAACTTCATCCGAAGGGGACAGCAGTGGTTTTGCCAGCTCCTGCCTTGGAAGTGGCTGAGATTTGAAACGATTGATCAATCGGAGCAGTTCATTCTTTCTCTCATCATGGCTTCTCCCACCTTCATGGACTCCATGGTCTCTCCTCCTCTTCCCCTGAGCTCTAGTGGCCCCAGCTTGGCTGTCCTTACTTTTTTATAGTTGTAAATTGGTTGATTTGTGGGAGAGAGTGACGCTGGGGACTATCTATTCTGCCATCTTGACTGAAACCTCCTTAATTAGAATTTGATTCAGTTTATGTACAAGGCACTAGAGTGTATTGCTGAAGAATCACCTGTATCCACTCACTTGGACAAGGAAGTCTATTCAGAAGCTATATAAGTAAATAGCATTTAGGAAACCCTAGTGTTAAGCTCTTTTGTTCTCTCACCATGACAAAATTGGAGCTCTTTACTTTTTGAGTCTCAGGTTCCTTGATAGGTTAAACTATTTCTTATGTTCTTTCTTGTTTTCAGTAGCTTATGATGTTATGACATGTAGACACATTTTTAAAAAATGAACATTGTGGTATTTGAAATTAAAATAATAGTTAAATGCTTCAGTAATACAAGAAGTTCTATAAAAAAATCTCTTTAGCGAAATAAGACTCTGTGGTCTTTTCCTATCTTTCATGTGCCTTGATTTTCTACAAAGTTGTGATCAATGTGTGTGTTTTATTTTTACTTTTCAATGTTACTATGTAGCGTTCCAATGTATTAACATGGAAACTTTTTTTTTTTTTTTTTCGTGTCCGGCAATGGATCGCAACCCTCAGTGTCGCTCCCACACCTTGCTCAGCCAGTGAGCAGGAAACGGTCTGTATGTGGGATCCGAACCCTTGGCGGGAGCGCCGCCACGCTCCCAAGCGGCGCACTGTAGCAGTGCGCCACCGGGCCGGCCCAACATGGAAACTTTTCAATTCATATCATTGATAAAACAAAGAACTAACAATTCTTTCTTCCTCAAAGAGCTGCTAAGGTAGTTTTTCTGTTTTTGAATCTGTGGATCTTGACTAACATTTTAAAAATAACCAAATAGAATGGAATTGAAAATATCAGAATGGTTTCATGAAACATTTATTTCAGTTTATATTTATATATGGATATGTATGTTTACTGGGGTCAAGATGTAAAAAGTATGTTCACTAAGAGTTGTGGTCAAAAGAATTTAAAAGTCCTTGGATTAAGTAATAATGACGGTCTCATCACATTTCGAGGTTTTCACATCATAGTCTAAGAAGGCTTTTCAATTTCCTAGGCATGTTCTCAGAGTTCCTTCTTTGGAAGTACATAGTAGGTAGTTTAGTCATGAACTGCTTTGGTCCACAAAGCAAAGACCTTAAGTGAAATGTAACTATGTATCCCCTCTGCCCAGGACGAATGTAGAAGAGACAAATTTTTATTATGCTAATAACTAAAAATCTCAACTTAAACATAAACAGATAAGCCACGCTATACTGAGTAAAGCACAGAGGGAAAAGAATCTTAGGTATAAAGGGGGTACTGTGTTAGTTCTTTGGTTAACGTGCTTGCCTACAGTTTTTCTTTGGCTTTCTATACTATTAGCTAGTTTCTGTCTGAGGAAAGCTAAAACAGACTTTGTTCACATGTTACGAGCCATTATTTTATAATGTGTTCTCTTAAATTATTTATGATTCTTGTTCTTAAAAGTGAAAAATTCTTGCCCAGTTTTGAAGTTCAAAGCAGCGTTTACTTCATCCCTTCTGCCTATCTTTTCCATACATTGTTAGCAATCATCTCATTCAGCTGTAACTTTCTCCCTGTTATTTTCTTAAAACATGCAAGCACACACAAGCACACGCACATAAATAGCTGCTTATAATTAACTTTACAAGGGCTTTCTAAGTAAATGACTCAGCCTGATTCAGCAGCCTGTCTCTTTGGGGAGCTGATTTTACAGAGTAGCCAATGCATTTTCAGTAGTTGCATCTTCAATAATTTTTCAGTAGTTAAATTCAGATTTCCAGTTTTCTGTTTCAATCCAGCTCACTTATGAGGAATATCCAGATATTTGTTAAATAGGGTAAGAAACTGTGGAGCTTCAGGTTTAGAACTGAATTAGGACTAGAGGAAACTTCTGTGATTCGGAAGTAAGAGGAGATTATTTAAAATGTATTTCCATCCATTTGCAGAGTGAATTTTGTTTAAGCAGCACTTAGGGTTGGGAAAGTCACATTATTAACTGATGAGAGGAAGCAAGTCCACAGCCTGAGGATCACATAATGATCGTCTGAACTAAATGGACACCATAATATTTATTTTCCCTTCTTTGTTATTAAGTATATTATGTACTTTGAGCAGTGCCTGACTATATGTTTCAGAAGTCCTTTATGGGAAATTCCCACTCGCCCATCATGCTCCTCAATGATTAAAAGTGCGAAAAAACCTAGTTATCATGAGAAAATTCTTACTGATATATCCCTGATGGCAGGACCCAGCTTGGGAGTATGGAATTACTCTAGTTCCCAGTCACTGGTGGTACCTCCTAAGGCCTGGGTGGAGATCCAGGAGTAGTGACAGCTGGTGCTGGTTTCTCTGGTGACCAGAGGACTGGGAACAAGTGGTTTTAACAGCTTGTCCTGACATCTCCACATTGCTTCCTGTCTTTATGTTGTTTTCTTGCATCTAGTTACACAGCGCTTACCTTTGCCTGAATTTCTCAGCGGTGTTGGAGGACAGGCTGTGAAAGTATAATGTTTTAAAATGTTTGGGATCTTACTAAATGAAATGCTTTCTTTTGTACTACCTTTTAGAATTAAAGCCATTGAGAGTCCTAACAAAGAAGATGATACCCAGTGGCTGACCTACTGGGTAGTGTACGGTGTGTTCAGCATTGCCGAGTTCTTCTCTGATCTCTTCCTGTCATGGTTCCCCTTCTACTACATGCTGAAGGTACGTGGGCTTCTGAACTGCTCCATTTCCTTC
Organism: Galeopterus variegatus; assembly: GCF_000696425.1. Classification (NCBI taxonomy): domain Eukaryota; kingdom Metazoa; phylum Chordata; class Mammalia; order Dermoptera; family Cynocephalidae; genus Galeopterus; species Galeopterus variegatus. The sequence continues at coordinate 447,323 of NW_007726496.1, read as the reverse complement.
CACATGTGTATTTGTTTTGCTCTCTAACACTAAAACTCCATCTCAGGACCTGTATACAAGAATAGGAATAAATGCTTCAAGGTTGTGCATCTGAAGCTCTGTCTCATTATAAAGGAGGCAGGATTCGACATGTGTAACGTCGTATGCTGTCTTGGAAATAGCCAAAGCAATTGTGTGTGATAACAATAAAGGACGGAAGTACTATGACCTAGCACAAGCATTGCTTTTAGTTTGCTAAAATCCTTTCTTCATTCAGTGTTGTCTACATTTGATGTGGAAGCATTGCACATTTCAGCAGGTCATTGATTATCCATGGTGGTGAGCAGGAGTCATTGTTTCTGGAAGAAAAAATACTTGTTTCTTGTATAGGTCTGGAGAAAGAAGATGTGCAGTGGGCTCTCTGAGGAAGTCACTTTAATGACTTTGGCAGGTGCGGTAGTCAGTGTTCAGCCATGCCAAACTTTGTGTCTGGCAGAGGACTAGTCTTAGTTGCCAAAATGTGAGGAAAAGGAATAGGAAGTTGAAACTCCTTCCTAATAGGACCGCTATGAACTCCTGACTTGCACTAGAGGTGAGTGACAATGAAAAAGTTCACAACTTTTTCATATTTTTAAAAAAATTTTGAAGATGACCAGTAAGGGGATCTTAACCCTTGGCTTGGTGTTGTCCACACCACGCTCAACCAGTGAGCTAACTGGCCATCCCTATATAGGGATCCGAACTCGTGGCCTTGGTGTTATTAGCACCACACTCTCCCTAGTGAGCCACGGGCCAGCCCTAGTTCACAACTTTTTCAGAGTGGTTCTTTTTTATTAAAATAGGACAGGCTGTCTTCCATTGATTCCTCAAGTGTCATCCACGGAAGAGGCCCTGCTTCCAGTTAGCTGATATGATGTAACTTATGCCTGCAGTTCACAGAGCCAGACTTGTGAGCTGGACAAGCTGCAGAGAGCAGTGTGTCCGTCCCTAGGAATTGTGCATTCTCTTCTTTCCCTTCTTACTTCTTATTAGTATTCATTTTAATAAAAGCTACCCATGTCAAAGTTTAATGGTTCAAATAGTTCTATAAGATTTTTGAAGAAAAACAGCAGTTCTGCACCTTGCCCCCCATATTGCCTTCCTTAAAAGCAACCACTATCATTTCATTTATGGCAGTTTATTTTGTTGTTTACCTATATGTCTCTAAATAATATGCTTATTTAGTCACCTTTTAATTTTTCTATTTAAGTTCTTGATTCCCACTGGAGGTAAGGACTTGGCTCTCTTTCCTCCCTCATCCTTGCCATATACATACAGCCTTCCCATGTCCCCATCCTGATGACTGTACATCATATGTTGGGTTAAACAAAACTCACCACTTACAATATTTGACTGAAGATGCTATTCATTTGGACCATATAGTGTACATGAAGTGTTTATTTCAGTTTGTTCTACTTATCCTATATTTCTGTGTATTTTCTTTTTAAAATTTTTATCTAAAGAAATTTAAATATGGGAAATTAGGTAAGGGAAATCTCTCATTCTTTAGTCTCCCTCACCCTAACCACCATTACATTGATATGTCTTGATTTTTAATTATGGATAACTATGGATACTACTTTTTCTTTGGTCTTTGGTTTTTATTTTAATTTTTTTATTTTTTGGCAGCTGACCGGTACTAGGATCTGAACCCTTAACCTTGGTGTTAGGCATTTTTAAAAAGTCTACTTATTTGTACTTTTCTTCTTCTTCCTGGGAGACTTTTCAAGCCAACCTTATAATTTGAGTTTGTTCCATGGTTATATTATATCCGTTCTCCTATTAATGCCATATATTGTATTGTTTATTTTAGCTGTTTTACTTTTTGTACCTAATGTTTTTGCTTGACTCTTTTCTATGTTTTCTTGTTTTTGTTTCATATTGCTAATATTTTCTCTTGTTTATTTTAGTATGCAATCTAGTTAGCAATCTAGTGTAAAATTCTTGCTCCACAGAATTTGTAGTTGATTTTGTTGTTTTTCTTTTGGAATGGTTGTACCCCTAAGTAACTTATTATTTTGGCCTGTGAATTAATTTTCTTCTGGGGTATCAGCTACTTTGTCAGGCACTGAAATGGAGGAAGGCCACACACCAGTCCAGGCCAGTCCTAGTAAGCTCTGGGTAGGGGGTGGATGAGTCTTAGGGTGGGAGCCCCAGGCAGCAAAGGAACCAAAGTTAATCCCTATTCACCACAAAATAGCTCCTCAGGTCGAGGCTTTACCTTCTCCACCTTCCCGGAAGCAGCATTAGAAAGAGGTGCTCCTAGGTTGTGATTCACAGTTTTAGGGGTTGGAGTAGGAGGGGAGGGAAGTAACTGTCTTTGGCTAGTTAGTCTCAATCTGTTTTCTTAAGTGCCTCACAAGCACCGAACTTTTATGCCAAAATCTCTATTTTAGAAAAAAATACAGGACAATGTTTTTTAACTTGGAGGTGTGGAAACAAGACAAAATACAAAAGTCACAAAGAAAAAGATGTGATAAGTTCAACTAAATAAAATTCTTAAAAATTACATTTCTGTATGACAATGGACAGCATAAGCAAAGTTAAAATACTAATAGACTAGGAGGATATATTTACAACGTTTACACCAAATAAGGAATTAATATCCAGAATAGGGTTGGCCACTTGAGAGAGCATGGTGCTGGTAACACCAAGGTCAAGGGTTTGGATCCTTGTACCAGCCAGCCACCAAAAAAAAAAAAAAAATTCAGAATATATAAAAATTTCCACAGGTAAAAAGAAAGAGGAAAATGGGCAAAGGTTCGAAATAGATATTTCACAGAAGAGAAAAAATATGAGTGGCCGGTAAACCTCTCAGTAGTGATCTGGGAAATGTAAGTTAAAATAGTGAACTCTCATATTTTGTTCATTAAATTGGCAGATATTTTAAAGATTGAAAATATTTGGTATTGGTGAATGTATAGGGAAACAGATGTGAGGTAGTACTGGTAGTGGTAACGGGTAGTGATATAAATTGCAACAGCCTTTTTTTTTCTTTTTTTTTTTTGACCGGTAAGGGGGTCGCAACCCTAGGCTTGGTGTTGTTCGCACCACGCTCAGCCAGTGAGCACACCGGCCATTCCTATATAGGATCTGGACCTGCGGCCTCGGCACTCTCCCGAGTGAGCCACGGGGCCAGCCCGCAACAGCCTTTTTAAGGGACACTTTGACAGTTTCTTGTTGAATTAAAAAATGATGCCCTGGCAATTCTATTTCTAAATATCTACCCTAAGGAAATATTCACTGTGTGTAATAAATATATTTATTGTGGCATTTTTGTTATAACTAAAAATTAAAAACTGAAGAATTCATCAATCGGTAAATGATTAAATGAATTAATAGTACATCCATATAGTTAAATGCAATGAAAAAGATCCATATGTATAGACATAAAAATTTCTGCATAATTCATTAATTATAAAAAGTTATAGGAGCCAGCCCATTAGCTCAGTTGGTTAGTGTGGTGTTATAACACCAGGGTCAAGGGTTTGGATCCCTTTACTGGCCAGCCACCAAAAAAAAAAAAAAACATTACATACAGTATGACATCATTTATGCTTAAAAAAAAAAAAGATAAAATTTTTAAAAATTAAATGAGAACATGCTTAGTATAGATTCTTTTAATTTTGAATGACATTACCACAGAATACCTTGTAAGACAATTGAAGAATTTTCCTTTCAAAACAGAAGAAAATTAGTTTGTAGGAAAATTTAAGATTTTTTTATGTTTTTGTTATTCAGACACTTAGCACTTATAAAAATATCTTTATATAATCTTTAATTTGGATGTGACATGATCCAGCTAATGATAGTGACCTCACAATGCAGTCTCTAATGGAAAGAAACTTGACTTTTGCCTTGGGCCTTCTTGCTTGCTGCATTGAATAGTATCTTGTCAGCAGAACCACTTGCACCAATATGTGACCTCAAACTTCCAGAACATGAGCAAGTCTGACTTCCAGCCTGCTCCTGATCACCTCTGCTGATGGAGGCCAGAGTACAGAGAGAAACCAAAATAAGGGATAATCACTGAATCATTTATATTTGTTTTTTAGGAGTACATTTAAAAAATTGCTTTGTAGCAAATTTTCTTCCCTAATAGTAAAATGAATGTGCATCCATAAGTAGTCTCCTGCTGCATGACATCATGGTGTCGATGACAGTGAATTTACTGCATATGTTCCAAATAGATAATGTGCTTGAGATGATTAAAAATTGATGATGCTGTCAATCAAAGTGCTTTCTTCCTGTATTAGTGGCATATTCTGAGTGGTTTCAGTGAACAGACTGTTAAAAAGCCTCTGAATTTCAGAGTTTGTTAAAGTTTTTAAGGACTAGCATAGATCTTATCTATGCCATTACAACAATCATGTGGTGACTGTATGGGAGTATGAAAAAAAGACCTGCAAGTAAGGCCATGTTTAGTACTTTATCTTTTGCAGAATTAATATTGTTGGCATTTTTTTTTTTATTTTTCTAAAACAGCCTATAAGATTGGGGGGAAATAAGAGGAATTTGGTAGGCATCGATAGTTAGTTGAGATGGTAATATACAATGTATTTAGCTAAAAACTGGATTATGCATGTTCCTAGTTTTACTCTGAGGTCTGTCCTTGAGCAGGAGGGTTTAAAAATAAATGTAGGGCCGGCCCAGTGGCGCACTGGATAGTGCGCCGCTTGGGAAGCGCGGTGGCGCTCCCGCCCGAGGGTTCGGATCCCACATGCAGACCGGTTCCCGCTCACTGGCTGAGCGAGGCGCGGGAGCAACACTGAGGGTTGCAGTCCCGTTGCCGGTCCCCGGTCCGGTACGGGGGCAACACTGAGGGTTGCGATCCTTTGCCGGACACGGAAAAAGACAAAAAGACAAAAAAAAAATAATAATAATAAAAAAATAAATGTAAAAGTCTTTTTTTTTCTGATCATGAAATTTGTGTATGCTCATTTTTTTATTCAACAGATATTTATTTAGAATCCCTATGTGCCAGATTCTGTTCTAGATTCGTGGGATATTTTGGTGAATAAAACAAAGTCCTTGCTATCATACTGTTTACCTTTGTGTGTATGTGTGTTTGTGCACTGGGGTGTGTTTTAGATAGGGGAAAAATAACATTTGTAATCCTACCACTGCTAACATCTTGGGGTAGTCTTCCTATTTTTTTTTTAACGTGCAAACATATTGGTCTATGCATATGAATACACACAGAACTCTGTGTGTGTGTGTGTGGTGTGTGTATTACAGTCTTAATCATATATGTATGGTTGAGAACACATACTATACATGATTCTGTATCTTTTCTTCATTTAACAATGAGTAGTTTTTCATGTTATTCAATATTCTTTTATTATAGATAGTAATTTACTCATTTCCCAATTGAGAGACATTAAGACATTTGTCTTGCTACTATAAATAATGCTGCAATGAATATCTTTGTACCTCATGTTTACCCTCATTTAAATTATTTCCTAGATTTATTTTTAGAACAAAGTTGGGTAAATTCTGGCAGGTTTAAGTCCTGATCCAGATGCTCACATGTGCTGTTTCACCCATTGACAGAGACCATAACATTTGTCAATCTTTGTAGGGGTCCAAAAAGATAGGGAAATCTTTCCTTTAACGTATTCTTTTGAAATTTTTTTTTGGTGGGCAGAGGGTAGCTGGCCAGTGCAGGGATCGAACACTGGACCTTGGTGTTATCAGCACCATGCTCTAACCAAGTTAACTGGCCAGCCTCTTTTTTTTTTTTTGCTTTTATTTGTGCATGCTGAGCAATCTGTTTTAAGTTTAATCCATGACTATTCTTGTGGCTACATTGCAAAGGCTTTGTAAGACTTATGTTTCTGATCAGCTCATTGCAACACATCAGGAAGTCAGTGTTGAGATAAATTTTTTCTGACATTAACTCTCACTTCTACCCAGACTAGTTCTCTAACTGCATGTTAAGCATATCCCTACCTTGGAAATAGCTCTTCTGGGGGAAGATTGGATGGTGACAGAAAATTGGTGTCACAGACAGAGTTATCTGGCCTGTTATAATTTGCAATTTAAGGGTTCAATGTATCAGTGCTAATAGTGCCGAGTCTAGTTAAAATAGCATGGATACTTTATCTAAACTATAGATAAGACTGGGCTTGTGGCTTCCTTTGGGAGTGTCATCAGCTGGCACTTTGAGGGCAGCTTGATTAAAAGGATGGCCAGATCTGTGTGGGTAACTTTAATAAACTCAGAATATTCCTGGGCTGTAGAATAGTAACATAGATAAGAAGAGGGAGTCGTAAAAGCTGGCAGCTGAATATCACCTTGAGAGTTGAACGGTAATTAACTTTATTTTTAAGACAAGAAAATGATTTCGTTTGAGAACTGGAAAATGCTAAGGATGTAGGTAGGGAGAAGTAATTATTTTACTGTCTCAAGACAATAGCTAGAGGGTACTGGAAAGTATTAAATTAACAGTCTCCAGTGTAGCCTACAAAGTGATCACATTGAAGAGGTACAAAAATGTAGACACTTGACTCTGGTCCTGTATCATGTCTTGCCTTAACTCATCCAGAAAAGAAAATCACCTTTTCTGGATTGCTGAAGAGTTGTTATCTACAAAGGCAGATATTTCAGAGATTTTCAACAACAGTAAGAATTTTAGGCCTTGGTAATACTACTACTATCTTGTATACTTCAAGTACATTATTTGTGACTTTCCTAAAATTCTACAGAAGAGAAAATTGAGTCTTAGAGAGATTGACTTTCCTAAAGCTGTAAAACAGACCCTACCTGTCCTGATTCTTAAGCCAGTGAGTCATTTCTACTTCACCTTGATGCCTATGGTTATAATATGGGCATCTGTTTCTCCATCAATAATCCATTCCTGAAAGTCAGACATTCTTTGTATGAATACCAGCCAGGATCCTGTTTTCCAATATTTTAAAATGGAAAAAAATTAAAATGTATTACATGCCAATCTAAAACTCCCAGTTTCCTAAATATCAATAAAACACAGCAAAATACCTATATATAAGTAACAGATATATCAGGATGTTAAATGACAAAAACACTTCATGCTGTCCAAAAACTTAATATAGGTGGTAGAAACTGTTGCTTTGTGTGCAGTACTACATGGCACATCCCCTTTGACACTCTGCCTACTCTGTAAAGTGTCCACAAAGAATTTTGATGTTTTGCCAAAAAATGTTAACTCAAGACTTTTCTTGCACATCATTTTGTTTAAAATATTGTACTGAGTTTGGGGTATGTGTGTATTAGCCTTTCCTATATAAGCAACCTTGGGGAAACATACTCTATGAAGTTGGGATATTAAAAACCAAAAGACTTCCACAGGGAAATGTTAACTATAGAGAGATGGTCTGCAGGGTCTGCCTGCAATTAAGTGGCACTAAGCAGAGGAAATGAAAGCTGAAGCCAGTGAAAAATACCTAGTTCTCCATTTCAGATTAATACGTATGTGTAGCTCAGAAAACCAAGGTTCTCTCTGGCAATGTCTTCTTATAGTTCACTGAGGTGTGCTGCTGGCCAAGCCCAGGGGATGCTACAGTAGTCACTGGGAAAACTCACAGTAAACATGAACTACCTACACTTACAAGGGTACTTCAAAAAGTTCATAGAAAGAATGGTATTATCGTTTAATTAATTCTGTTTTTCCATGAACCTTTTGAAGTAGCCTCATATTGAGGGTGTCTCACAGCACTGGACTGAGTGGAGTGCAGAAGATCTTAGTCTGCCGCTGTGTGTGTGTGTGTGAGGGCTGGTTGGAGTTTTGGGTGGTTGCACATTAGCATACATAATAGCATTGTTGTGCACGTATACTAAGATGACTAGATGGCTAGTGAGAGTCTTTACCTTTCCCTCTCTTATGGCCGTGTTTTTCCTAACTCTGAACATCCTGTTATTGGGATCTGTGCTCAGTAAATGAGCTGTGGAGTCTGTCGGACATGACGGGTGGGAAAGGTGAAGAGAAGGCTGGGTTACAATCATAACTTGGAGAGTACGGCAGTGAACTATCCAGTTGAGTGCTCTGGTACGGAAGCAGACTATGTAGTTCCTCTAGTCTAGAGATTCTCAACCTTGTGGGAATATATGGAGGATTTTGTCCGTAGCTGTTACAGTGACTGATTCTACTTATGAATATTTTCTGGTGTTTTCTAGCATAGTTTTGTTTGCACATTTACGTATTGAAATACATATTTTATTATAAATTACTTTCATTTTATTTCTCCTTTATATTGCAGTTAGTACTATGTTTTTTGTTTTTCTTTTTTTTAACTGTGTAGGTATATCACTTCTTTAAATTTCATTTCAGGTAGTAAAAGGAGTCACAACAGTTGTTTAAATATTGTTGGTTCTGGGATTCTCTTTTACTGCTGAAAGCTAATAAATTAGCCAGTTACTGTTTTATAGATATTGGTAGAAGACACAGTATTCTTGGGACAGATACAAAGCCCCTACTATGCTAAGTACTCCAAATGCTTTTTATTTTCTTATAAAACTGTAAAAGGGAGATTTTCTGAAATTTTAGTTAATTCCTATTTTGTAGAGGAAAAAACAGACTTAATCCATTAAGTAACTTGTATAAGGTTTGCCCGGATAGTAAGTGGCAGTACCAGGATTACAACTCATTCTGTGAGCCCCTCCACTTACCCTCCACATACTGTCCTTTTAGAATCCCTGTTTGTTGGGTGGAGAGATGTGTATATATCTTTAGATCAAGATTTTTAATTGTGTGTTCTTCTGTGTTCTTACTAATTTCTAGTTTGTTTCATATGGCAATTTTTGATGGAAGTGTTTAAAAATCTATGATTGTGGATTCTATCCATTTATCTAAATAATTCTGGCTTCTAAATTTACGTATTTTAAATCTATATTTGAAAGCTAATATAGCTATATATAATTATAAAAATATAACTCAAATTACAAATATGTATACAAAATTTTATGTAATTTTCATATTTCAAAGATAATATACAGGGCCGGCCCATGGCTCACTCGGGAGAGTGCGGTGCTGATAACACCAAGGCCCCGGGTTCGGATCCCATATACAGATGGCCGGTTCACTCACTGGCTGAGCGTGGTGCTGACAACACCAAGTCAAGGGTTAAGATCCCCTTACCGGTCATCTTTAAAAAAAAAAAAAAAAAAAAGATAATATACAGATTCAGGAATTTTAATTTTCTTGGTGAATTGTTTTCCTCCTTTATCACTCCATTTCCTTATTTTGCCTTAAGTAATTTTTATGTATTAATATTACCATATGAGCTACATGGGGAGTTAGTGTGTGTCTGGCACATCTTTTTCATACCTTTGCTTTCAGTGCTCCTAATTGATTTTGTTTTAGGTGTGTTTCTTAGGAGAAGCATATAGTTAAAAGTTTTGTTTTTTAAAATTAAATCTGAGTCTGTTTTTAAAAGCTCTTATGCATCTGTAACATATTTTAATTCATGAATGTTACTTTTCCAGAATCCTGTAGTTGAGATAATCCAGAGATTAATCTGTTGAGAAACTGAGTTTTGCTTTGTATTTTGAGTGTATTTTAAGTCCAAAATTTAACACAAACTTCTCAGAGCCAATGTTGTGCTGATGGAGTGAGCTATTTGTGCATTTTAAGCTTAAACTCTGTCATTAGTGCTAGCCCCTTATCAGCTTTGTATCTCTAGAGCAAATGTAAGACTGTTTTAGAAAGGCATTGTAGCTTTTTGATTATTTGAATATATTCCTAAATTTAGAATAACAAGGGCTAAGCTGTAGAGTTAAATTTAAAGCATAAGAAGTTAAGAGGTTTTACTTTAAGGAGAAGTTGTAAAAAATACAGATTTGGAATCCCAAATTCCAGAACAGCATAACCCAATATGTTGTTTATTAAACTTTCTAGGGAAATAAGCAAATCACTCTGAATATTCCCTTTTTTGCTCTTTATCTTATGGAGGAATAAATTGCTTGGGTGACTTGAAGATCTGAGTCGGTATTTATTATTTGAATACAGAATAAAATTTTTTGCCATAAAGAGTGTGACCATTTTATTTTTTAAGTTATTAGGACAGAATTCTTGTCATTTTTTTTTTTTTTTAATCTCAATGGCAAAGTAGAGCCATAAAGAAAAAAAAGTTAGGAATAACATCTACATTCAAGATAAAAGATGATGAGCAGCTGACTATAAAGATTCATTGAAGGCTAAAGATCTACCAAAAATTGAGGTACCACAAAGGGAAGAATTCAAGAATGTGCAGGGAATTTTTCTATAATAGGATGAATAAATGTGACAAACTTACCCGGCAAGCCTACTGAGAACAAGCTTATCTGTATAGGGCTTTACACATGCAATAAGTTCTATATTTTCTTAAATCGATTTTTAAGAGTTATAATTAATAAAAGCCTCTTTCAGCTATAAACTAAAAAATGGTTCAAGTAGGAAGGTAGTTAAGCTGCTGGACCTGGTATGTTTTAACCTTCTTTTTCAGTCTAAGTTTTCCTTACCAGCTCATTATTTGCTATGTTTTTTCCATCTAAGAAAAGCCCACCTTTTGCCTGTAGATAACACTAGAAATACCACTGGAGATTTCAGAGATAGTACGCATCCCCAGAGTAAAGCTGGGCAGTATGTATTCTCAGGATGCCCCTCACTACCCTGTTATCAATGCTGGCTTTTATTCTGTGCAGTGTGGCTTCCTGTTGTGGTGCATGGCCCCGAGCCCTTCTAATGGGGCTGAACTCCTCTATAAGCGCATCATCCGTCCTTTCTTCCTGAAGCATGAGTCCCAGGTAGACAGTGTGGTGAAGGACCTGAAAGACAAAGCCAAAGAAACTGCAGATACCATCACTAAAGAAGGTAAGATGCAGGGGCAGCTTGATTCACCATGTGAAGGAGATGGGATACACTGGCTTAAATACCAGGCTTCCTGGCCTTGTCTTATCAGCTTTCCTCTGCCAAATGCCAAGGCTACTCTGGAATTTTCTGTACAAAGGCTTTGCCTGTTACCCTTTACTTTTCCCAAGATTCTTTCTCAATGCCACCTTTAATGCAGCATTCAGTCAGCATATTAGGAAAAAAATGACTTCCCTGTGGTAGGCAGAGATTTTAGAGAATTATCTCTATATACAAGTATAATCTCTTTACTTCAGAGTTCAGGTTGACCAGTTTAATATGCTGTTCAAATTGTTTCTGTTACAGGTCCAAAAGAATGCCCTCTCTCTCAGCTCCCCTAATTCATTCATTTAACAAATTTTATTTATTGAGGTGTTTAATATGTGCCAGTGGACTAAAGAGACCACACTTCTTGAACTCATGAAGCTTACAGTCTAGTTGGAGATAGACAATAAAATTTTAAATTGATATATTTAGCAGATGACATAGAGAAAAATAAAGCAGGTAGAAAGATAGGGAGTGCCAGGGACTGGAGGGATGGTTACAATTAAAATAGAGAAAGTTAGGAAGTCTTCACCAAGAACGCTGTACTGAATCAGACTTGAAAGTAGTAAAGGAACCATGGGGAAGAATGCTCCAAAAGGAGCTGCAGGTGCAAAAGCACTGAGGTGGGAGTAATACAGGAAGTGATCAAGAGAGATAGCAGGAGGAGACAAGGTCAGAGAAGTTGGGGTGGAGGCTGGAAGACAGATCACATAATGCCTTATAGGCCATTGTGAAGGCTTTGGCTTTTCTCTGTGTGAGATGAAGTGCTGCTATTGGAGAATTTTGAGCAGAGGAGCAACATGATCTGTCCTGTATTTTGACAAGATGGCTACATTCCCTGTATTAAGAATAGACTGGGGCCGGCCCGGTGGCGCACTGCTACAGTGCGCAGCTTGGGAGCATGGCGGCGCTCCTGCCGAGGGTTCAGATCCCACATACAGACCGGTTCCCGCTCACTGGCTGAGCGAGGTGCGGGTGCAACACTGAGGGTTGCGATCCCATTGCTGGTCCCGGTCCGGTACGGGCACGACACTGAGGGTTGCGATCTGTTTCCAGACATGAAAAAAGAAAAAAGAAAAAAAAAAAAAAGAATAGACTGAAGGCGGACAAGAGAGGAAATTGGGAGACCAGTTAAAAGGTTACTGCAGTGATCTGGCTGGAGGTGATGATGGTGGCTTGGTTTGCAGTAGTAGCAGTAGGGATTAAGTAGTATTGGATTCCTGATGTATTTCAAAGGTAGACTCAGTAGGATTTCCTTGTGGTTCAGGCATGGAGTCTGAGAGGAGATTCAAGGATGAGATCAAGCTTTTTAGCTTGAACAAATGGAAGGACAGAAGTGCCACTGTGTTGGGAAAAACTGGATAGAACAGGTTGGTGGTGGGGGTGGTGGGTCAGGATATGGAATTCAATTTTGGACATAAGTTTGAGGTGCATATTAGATACCTACAAGGAGTAGTCAGCCAGCCAGTTGGATACAAACATCAAGAGTTCAGGAAACAGGTCTGGACTGCAGATATAAATTTGGGGGTCATCAGCTTATAAACAGTATATTAAGCATGACACTAGTGAGATCACCAAGGGAGTGAAGTGTAGTTAGGAAAAAGGAGGTGTGATGACTGAGTCCTTGGGCCTCTAATGTTTAGAGACCAGGGAGATGAGAAACAACCAGCAAAGTAGACTGATCAGGAGTGGCCAATTGAGGTAGCAAGAAAACCATGTGGATGTGGGCCCTTTCATGAAAGTGTGTGAAAGAGGAGGAAGTGATCCGTTGTGTCACATGGTGTAGACAGGTCAAGTAAGATAAGGACTGAGAATTGACCATTGGATTTAGCAATAGCAAGGCACTAGTGATCTTGACAAAACAGATTTTGTGGAGTGGTGGGATAGAACTCCTGACTGGAGTGGATTTGAGAGAATGGGAGAAAAGGCATGAAAGAATATAGACAACTCTTTTGAGAAATTTCCTGCAAAGGGGAGCAGAAGAATGAGGCTATAACTGGAAGAAGGAACTAGGGTACTGAGAATTTTAAAACTTTTTCTTAAGGTAGGAGAAACAAAGCATGTTTGAACATTAATGGGAATGATCCAAGTGAACAAAAAATAAGAGTGAGAGGGTGATTTGCTGGAGCTTTGTCCTTGAGTAGGCCAGAGATAGTATCTAGTGTACAAATAGAGAGATTGCTCAGAGGAGCCGGAAGAGTTTATGATAACATGAGAGAAATCAAGGTTTATGTGTAGAGATGCTATTAGTTGAGTATATGCAACTGTGGAAACTTAGAGAAGTAATTGTCTGATTGTTCCAGATATCTCAGTAAAGTAGGAAGAAAGAAGGCCAACAGAGAGGATGGGGAAGATGATGGAAAGAGCAGAAAGTATGGGATAGTTATCTAAGACAGGGAATGGCAAACTTTTTCTGTAAAGTGACAGATGATAAATATTTTAGATTTTGTGGGCCATCAGGGTTGTGTATCAATCAGCTACTCAACTCTGTCATTGTAGAGCAAAGCAGCCACAGACAGTATGTAAATGAGCATGGCCATACTTTGCTGACACCTCTAGGAAAGTGGGAGAGTTAATGGACTGGGACAGTGTCATGTGATTGCCAGACACCATTAAAGGTGCACTTGAAATCTGTGTTCATGAATTTAAAGTGAGACCAGTTCATGTTTGTTTTTCTCCAGCCACATTCACATGGGTACAGCTGCAGAGTAGGTCGAGAGTTGTATTAAGGTTGTGATTTTGAGAACTATGAAGTGAGAGCAGAACTATGGAGTAGTTACTCTTTGACCATGGAGTTTAAGCTGGGTAAGGAGGGAAGTGGTGGGGGAAGGACTCCGACTCAGTATAACAGAGGGAGTGAGCTACAAAGATAAAAGGTGATGGTGGGAGAGTGGGATGCCTCACACAAGGTTATGGAGGGACTGCAGTTATTCGTAGTGACACAGGTGTTGAGTGCCGTAGGTAGGATGGAACATAAAGGTTATTGGAGAGGAGGAACTAAGCGGTCAGGTTATCAGGAGGATCATGTATATCTACATGGATATTAAAATTACCAGTAATTAAAATAGGAATAGTGTTGGAAAGGAATATTAAATTAGAAGCTAAACTTCAAGAAATGAGGCAGAATAGCCCGAGTCAGAGATGACTGAGATATAATTGGTGATATAATCTGATGACATGAGATTCTGAAAGTGGCAATGAAAACAAAGACAACACTTACCACATCTCCAGTCCCAATGGTACTTGGGTCATGGGAGAAAAATACCAGCTATCACTTGAGAAAGCAGGGTCCTTAAGGGACAGATTTCTCTAAGAAATAAGGTAAAGGAAACATTTGGAGGAATGGGTGAGGATAGAGGTTTTGCTGATGATGGGTCTTGAGTTCCAGAGGGACTCAAGAATTTTAGGAATTGGAGAAAGGTAGGCAACAGACACGGAAGAAGGGAATTCTTTTAGAGTTCTGTGGTAGTTACAATGTGGAGATAAGAGGTGGCCTGACCACTGGGGAAGTAAAATCCCTCCGAGATAGCTCTCCGACAGCATGATGCCTTAGAGGTGATGCATTCCCTCATTTCTCCCTCACAGACCTCTCTCCTTTGGACTCTTTGGGCATACAATTCTAGTGTACTTCAATATGTTTTTCTACAACTTTAAGTGTTTTCTACCTTGTGGTCCTCCCATTTCTTTTTAAGAGCTTGCTTTTCTGTTCTCTGCCCTAGCCTAGCCACAACCTCTGGTGATGTCATTTCGGTTCACCCACATTTATTAGCTTCTTGGTCCTTTTAGATATCAATACTCTAAAGAGCAATTTTACTTTGATGTGATAACATTCCTAAACAGGGGTGTTAGAATTAAAATAAGTTAGGAGGAACTTACATGCTGACACATTTTAGACTTTTCTCAAAGCTTCTGGATTCTCTAGGAATTTTTACAAAGGGCTAGTTAAGAGAGAGGCTGTGATTTCTTCTTTGTTAACTTTGTTCAACAATTTAAATTGAATTTAGAGAGAGCAGCTGTTGGGCAGCTGGTGGACAAGGGACTACAGGCTCCATCAAAAACAGCTGCAGTTTGTAGAATCTCACAGGATGCTCTAAAGGCTTCCAGACAACCCTTTCCCCCCTTCCATCTCACATATCACTCTGGTTCTTATAGCACAGTGCAAGCCACTTGGTAATTAGAAAAGGGAATATCTTGGGCCGGCCCCATGGCACACTCGGGAGGGTGCAGCGCTGGGAGCACAGCGGCACTCCTGCCACGGGTTCGGATCCTATATGGGAATGGCCGGTGCACTCACTGGCTGAGTGCGGTGCGGGCGACACCACACCAAGGGTTGCGATCCCCTTACCCGTCACGAAAAAGACCAAAAAAAAAAAGAAAAGGGAATATATCTTCTTGATGAACGTAGTATCTTGACACTAACTTGAAGACTTGCAGCAAACTCTTCCTATCATAGAAGGGAATGTGAGAGTTCAAATACAGTGAGAGTATAAGTATTTCTAGTGCTGGGAATGAGGACTTCATGATTTTGTCAGCATGGGATATGATAACCTAGTTGTCATCAGATTGGTATGCAGTGAAACCTTACAAACATCCAGATACAAACGAGAATTTGATTGTACAAAGGAACACTATTCCTAATGAATCTCTATTGCTTTTGATGCTTAAAGGAGGACAGAGTGCAGATAGTTTAGGTGATACTGTCACACCAAGAGGCTAGGCTTAGGTGACTTTCAAAAATTTTGCTCAAGTATTCGGGATTTTTGCTCTGAAAAGGTACCTTGTCTGTTTCCTGGAAACTCTCAGCCCTGACTACAAACCTCAGTATGCTGTTATCTGAACGTGAGTCATCAAGGTTTTGTTATCTAATTGCTACATTAGGCACAGAGCTTGTATTACAAAGAGCTTTGATATAATTTTCTTTCCCTCCTAACAGCCAAGAAAGCTACCGTGAATTTACTGGGTGAAGAAAAGAAGAGCACCTAAATCATTGACTGGATGAAACCTTTCTGCCCTCTCTGTACCTTCGTATTAGAGCTTGATGTTATATTAGGGACTGTGGTATCATCTTAATGTTGCCTTGAAAACATTTTTGATATATTAAAAAATGGAATGTGTTGTAAGTTTTTTTGCTTACTTTTGCTGTCTGTATACATAGAGGGAGCATTTTAATTTAAACTTAATGCAGTGGGTACTGTCCAAAATTTTGGAAAATATATTTTGCCTCTGGGTAGGAAATATTATGTTACTATCCTGTGGGAAATGTAAACTTAAAATTATATATCCCACAAGCTCTGTACTTCACTGGCTCACTTTGCATGCACTTTCTCTGTACTTAAATTTAGGATAACCTTTGTGGTTCTACTTCATGTAATGTACAATTTTATATAATTCTTAAATGTTTTTAATGTATTTGTGCATCTATATAGGGAAAGGTTACTGTCTGACTATAACATGCATAATGCTCACAGGGAAGGGGGCAGGAAAAAGCTGTATATGCCATTTATAACCACCTACCAAAATCTGGAAGGTACCATTGTGCTACTGTGATGTACTAAATAATCCTTAAGAAAATACAAATGGTAATATTCAAATGAACAAAGTGAGAAGTGAGGTTGAATGGAGGTTGGCCTGGTTGTTTTCCTAATATCATAGCACCTGAATACCAGGAGAGCTTTGTAAAGCAGTTAGTGACTCTAGTGATAAATGGCAAAATTTACACACATCAGTAACCTATACCTGTCAGTTCTCTGTAGAACTAGGAACTGTGTCTTATCTGCTTATAAGCTTTAGATTTGCCCATTTTTAAGATGTTAAAATAGAAACCATTCCTGGTTTTTCCTTCAAAGCTGAGTAACACGTTCGTTTAGTCTTGTTTCTTTCCCGGTCTTTTTAAAGCCAGTTTGAGGAAGCTCCAAAGACTTCCCACCTCTGATTACATACATGTTCTTGTTTGTATCATTAGCAACAACATGCTAATGATGACACCAAGCTCAAAGGCAATTCTGGGAGAATGAAAGCAAGTGTGATATAACCTGTAATCTGATTTGCAGTGGTTAAGTCAAACTGCCTTCACCTTTTTTCCTCTGTACTTTAAGGTCAAACACAAAAGTCCTCCCTCATTTACAAGTCAGAATCATTTGTAGTCTACTTAAATGCCTGCACCTTTATCCTTTGTTTTGATAAACTGCATATGACTACATGGTCTAAGAACAGACAAAAAAGTAAAAATGCCTCCACCCTGATCAACCAATAGCTAATTGAGATCTTGACAACTTGATTGGACTAGAAAATCTGAGCTTTACCTCATACTGTTAGGATCCTTTTGATTTATATTAAACTGGACTAAAACAAGTACATACAAAACTAACAACGTTAAATATCCAGCCAGTAAAATATTTTTAAGGCAAATAAAGATGATTAGTTGTCTTTTAGATAACAATCAGGCAAGATCACAATGATGTATCATGATGTAAAAAAAATAGTAAAAATTTCAAAAATAAGGGACAGTGTCACCCAAATATTATAATAATATGGATCAGAGCAAATAGTGTTTCTGGGAAAAGTGACTATTAGGTATCTTACTAGTTAAACTTAAAAAAAGAAAACTGGAAAGCAAACTATTATTAATCAGAGAAAAATCAAGCCTTAGCTTAAAAAAAAAAAGGTATCTCTAGGAGTATTTAAATCCTTTTCCCATAATATATATATAAATGACACTTTTCTTGGTGACTGACAGAATGAACGTTAGCAACTTTTAGCATATAGGATATCTAATCAGATAGTATACAGAATATATTATCCAACAAGATGGGGAGGCATGAGTTACTATTGCTCATAATAACTTAGAAGCTAATATCAGTTTAAAAACTACCATAGTAAAATGTATTCTTTTTTTTTTTACTTCCTTTTTGTCCTTTTTTTGTGACCGGCAACGGATCACAACCCTCGGTGTCGTGCCCGTACCGGACTGGGACCGGCAACGGGATCGCAACCCTCGGTGTTGCCCCCGCACCTCGCTCAGCCAGTGAGCGGCCGGTCTGTATGTGGGATCCGAACCCTCGGCGGGAGCGCCGCCGCGCTCCCAAGCGGCGCACTGTAGCAGTGCGCCACCGGGCCGGCCCCGTAAAATATATTCTGAATGCAAATTTTTTTATCCTCTTGATACCATAGCTTTCTCCTACAAGTGCATTCTGCAAGAAATTTAAGTTACTGTTTTGGGCTGGCAAAGTGTACATGTTATCAGCAGAAGTTAGACTTCAGTCTTTTTGTCTCAGTTTAGATTTTCCAAATAAAATACTGCCATGGCTAGAATATTTGAAATATTTGAGGCTGTGCCTCGCTAGAAGGCAAGTATTATTTTTATGTGAATGACATTTTAAGGGTATGTAAAGTTACAGAATTCCTACTACACATGTTAAAGTCTTCAAAATTAAGCTTTCCTTACATGAAAACTTCAATCATTCAGATCAACAAAGTTACTACTGCTCTGGGGAGGTCTTCTACCCACAGCCTGAAGAGAATGAGCATGGCCTTTAAATAAGTTATCACCTATCCTGAAGATGTGATATATTGAATGGAAATGGATGTAAATAAAATTTGGTTCTCATTTAACTGTTACATTTCATTTTATATTGTGGGGCTTTTTTTCCCTAACCCAGAACTATTTAAACACAATTTTTAGTAAACACATAAAAACGAACCTAAAACACTTTATTACATCCCATTCTTCACGTGGCTTGTAGTTTTCCCTTGGTAGTTACTGTGTGCCAGAGGAAAAGACATTCCCTAAATATAGCAACCAAAAAAAGTTTCTACCAAGTAGTATCAGATTTAAAGGAAACCAAAGGCACTGCTTTTTACGTACATATTACATTATTCTAGAATCATGGTATTTAGAATAACACAGGTACAATTTAGATCCTTAGCCATCAAATATTATAGTTCTATATAGTGTGGCAGGAAAGTAAATATATTTGAGAATGATATTAAAAGTTTTTCTGGCTCTTAGTTTTTCTACACTTAGTACACAGGTTTTCAGACTTGGCTGCATACAGAATCACTAGAGGACCTTTCCAAAAATACTGATAATCTACCTCCACAAATGAATTTTGATTTGTTTACCATGGTACTCAGGTGCCAGTATACTTTAGAAACTCTTCAGGTGATTCTGATGTAGCCACGGCTGAGAACCACTGTTAGAGACCAGTAATGATGCCAGGAATCCCAAGGTCTGGAGAATTTGTCTTAGCTACCTAGTTCATCTGGTGTCAGCTTCCTATTGCTGCTGTAACAAATTACCATAAATATATTCCTACAGTTCTGAAGGTCGAACATACAAAATGGGTTGCTGGAGGAGGATGCATTTCCTTGCATTTTCCACTTCTAGAAGCTGCCTGCATTCCTTGACTTGTGGCCTCACTACTCTGACCTCTGCTTCTTTCATCACAGCTCCTGACTCTGACTTGCCTTCCTCTTATAAGGCCCCTCATGATTACACTGGGCCCATCTGGATAATGCCTTCAACTCAAAATTACTAATCACATCTGCAAAGCCCTTTTGCCCTGTAAGGTAACATTCATAGGTTCTGGGGATTAGGATGTGGACATCTGTTTGTGGGGGGGATTATTCTGCCTACTACACCTGGTCTCTCTTTGGGTACACAGAGTTGTCAGAAAATAACTGCAAAGAGCAATCTTAATATTGGAAGGGAGCTAAAGGGGGACTGGAGAAAACACTACCCTATCCAGGTAAAAGACTGAGTTTATCCTCTGGAGACAGTAAGAGGATCTCTAGAATGGGAGACACAGAGTCAAGAGAGGGATATTGTATTAAAAACAAGACTGAGTGACTAAATGCTGAGACTGACTTCACCCACCTAGCCTTCTCCCACTAGGCTCCCAGAACGCTGACAAGCAGACTTTTATCCCCCTACAATACTGTTAAGACTCCTCCTGGGGAAGGTAATCACCTCTGATGTTGGAAATTCTCCCAAAGGTGTCCCAGCCATATATCTCTTTAGTGAAGCTCATTGGCTACAAACCCCTTCTTATGTGCTCAGAACTTCCAATCAGCTTTTTGGTCTTTCACTCTTAGAAAACCAACCACTTAACATGACAGAAATAAAAATAGAAGAAAATGAAATTGGAAACAAGTCTATAAATCATACCTTCTGAGAAGAAATTACATACATGAAATAAGAAGATACTGGGAAAAGGAAACATGCAGATGACAAGACAGCTTAGAGAAGCTGAAAAAATAAATGAAAAATTCAATAGAAAGGTTGGAAGGTAAAGCTGAGGAAATCTAGGAAGTAGAATATAAAGGCAAAGAAATGGAAATAATAAGAAGAAAAGATTAGAAAAGTGAGGACTAGTCCAGCAGGACTAATAAATAAGGAGCTCCAAGAAAGGTCAGAAAGGGAAGAAAAATCATCAAAGAAATTTTCAAGAAAATTTCCCAGAACTAAAGAACACAAGTTTCTAGATTGAAAGCCCACTAAGTACCCAGTACAATGGGCAAAAAAAGATTCACAGAAAGCACACTATTGTGGTATTTCAGAATATTGAGAACCAGATGTGAGTTTCAATAAAAAAAATGTGAGTCACAAAAGATTATGAACTAGAATGGCTTGAACTTCCCTTCAGCTGCAACATATGTCAGAAGACCATGAAGCAGTTCCCTTGAACTTCTAAAATAAGTTGACTTCCAATTCTATGTGCAAACAGGGTAAGGGCAGAATGACATTTTCAGATGTACAAGCTCTGAGAACATGTACTTCCCTCACATTTTTTTCAGGAAGATCCTGAAGATGAGCTACACAAAACAAAGGAGTAACACAAGAAAGAGGAATACATGGGATACAGTAATACAGGATCTCCAAAACAGCAAGGCAGTGACATGAGTCACACTCCAGACAATGGTGGAGAAAGAATCCAGACTGAAGCTGTGCACTGGGCCTAAAGAGTAAGAGATTAAAGTCAGGCAAAAGTCTCCAGAAAAGACTTCTTAAAAAAGGTGAAATAAACAAACTACCTGATGTAAACAAACTTTCTTAAAGGATATGTTAACAACTGATAATTTGTAGTTGAATTTGTGATTATATATTTGGAAAACTAAGCAAATGAAAGAACAGAATAATTAGTTCCACAGAAAACAAGAAATCCAGAAAACTAAAATAACCACAGCATACTTCAGTGTTCCTCAAACTTTAATGTGCATAAGTATCACCTGCAGATCTTTTTAAATGCATTTAAATTTTGGGCTGTGATACTAATGCAGAGATACTGCATTTTTCACAAGCTCACAGGGGAGCTGCGGGTCCCTAGATCACACTTTTGAGTAGCTATGAATGCAATGTATGATAATAGTGTAAACTCTGAACAGTAATTAAAATTATGAAGGATATTGGTAGGATGGGAAGACTGGAAGCATGCAAGCGTACAGTGGGGCAGAAGGGAGGAAGGAAAACTAAATCCTCTTCTACAGATGGAAGTTAATGCCTAAAGCTGAAACAAACTCTTATTAAAACTAACTGGCTCTTTAAATTATATACAAGTATAATTTTGGTAACAACAAAGTCCTTAAGAGTGGACAAAGGATGTGAACATGGTTCACTGAAGTGAATATAGTCTTTCAACATATAAATAAATGCTCAAATTTGCTTACTAGAAAAGATCCTATTTTTCACTCACTGATTAGCAAAAGCTCAATTTTGCAATGATTTCAACAATGTGAAGAAACAGCAATACCAAGCCTCAGGAACAACAGCAATCAGGATAGCTCAAAATCACCATTTTCAGAAACTGTGCTTTAAAGTAATAAATTCATATGCACCAATCCAATTTAGTTTTTTGAAAGAAAGTGTACCTTGTGGTGCTAAAGCATAGGTAATTTTTTTTTTTTTTTTTTTGGTGGCTGGCCTTCTGAGAAACTGAACCCTTGACCTTGGTGTTATAAGGCCATGCTCTAACCAACTGAGCTAAATGGCCAGCCTGACATAGGTAGGTAATTTTAGAACTCCAATGAAAATAATGGTCTTAAACCTACAAAGCAAACAAATTTAAAGCTTAAAATCCAGGACTTTCCATATGTCAAAAAACTAGCAATTGAGCAATTTGATAACAGATTAAAAGACTATGATCTACAGACTGGCTGTTCATAGATGCCACAGAGGACTTACCAATTTCTTCTAGTTTTAGGCTCACACTGTCCAATCTTCCACTACCTATTTCATTCTCTGTAATTAGCTCCTCTACTGTCATTAATTAGTTCAAAAGTAAAAGCTATAAGTCAGTTTCAAATTTTATTTCATTAACTTAAAAGGTGAGCAAAATGTGTATTTCAAATCTTCTTAAACTTACTTAACTGAAACATTTGTTTACACAGAGGACAAACAGATATAGGATTTCAAGCAATTTATGGTACACTACACTGTCCATTTAAAAATATTTTTTTTCCACAAAAACTGTATTGAAAGACAAAAAAATTCTTTCCTTAATACTGCATAAAAGCTATGTGCAAACTTCTGATGTAAATTTATTTCATTGTCAACTCCAGTGATGAAGATGAGAGGCACAAATGTTCATAGTTCAGTTACATGATGCAAACAAAAAGCTTCTGTTTCCCTCAGATACAAATTAGAAGCCTCTATTTATACCACACACTTGATGCTCATACCAGGTCACTTCTTCTTCTTTCCTTTCCCTTTTTTACTTCCCTCTCCTTGCTGAAGACTTGGGTCACCAACTCCAGGTTTTTGTGTCCTTGTTTTGAGTTTAGGTATCATTTCTGCTGCATACAACATGACTGACTTACCTAGGAACCAGAAGTTAGGCTTAGTGTATAATCTGAGAAATAAGACATAAAAGGTCATTAACTTGACTATCATAAAGTCCAAGAAACTATTAAATCAGGAAAATGGAATTTTTTAAAAAAAATCAAATAAATGAAGACAGTGAGTTGCTCAAGAGCAGGAGAGCACGTACTGAGAGAACAATGCTGAAAATATTTAAATTAACAAAATCAAAATGTAAAACACTAAGTTTGAAACAAAAATTCTGGTCTTGATCCTTGTAATTGTCTTAAAGATCAAAGGAGAATATACCTAAATATAACAAGTTGGCGGGGAAAGGAATGACAACTTCTAACAGAATCTTAAGTTTCTAGCAATACCTATGAATCCTGACAGATTCGGGTATATAAAAACCAATCCATTTTAATTTGACTAAAAACAATTAAGTTGGCAGTTGGTATGACATTTTAATTGCTTTTAGTTGAATTAAATGGAAGTTTAATTAAACCAAAGGAAAAAAATTAAGAGCTCCATTTTTTTTTTTTTTTTTAAAAGATGACCGGTAAGGGGATCTTAACCCTTGACTTGGTGTTGTCAGCACCACGCTCAGCCAGTGAGCGAACCGGCCATCCCTATATGGGATCCGAACCCGGGGCCTTGGTGTTATCAGCACCGCACTCTCCCGAGTGAGCCACAGGCCGGCCCAAGAGCTCCATTTTTAAAAAATTAAAATATATTTTTTAGAAACAAAGAGTTCACAAAACTAAATGTACACAAACTCTTATCTTCCCAATACTCAGAACTAACATTTTGTTATACTGATGTCTAGTTTTGTTTATTTTTCACTAATATATTTCAGGGCCAAGCCCACGGCGCACTCGGGAGAGTGCGGCGCTGGGAGCGCAGCAGCGCTCCCACCGCGGGTTCGGATCCTATATAGGGATGGCCAGTGCGCTCACTGGCTGAGCTCGGTGCAGCCGGTCTCAAAAAGGATAAAAAAAAAAAAAATATATATATATATATGTATATATATATATATACATATATATATATATTACAGATGATGTTATACTCTTTCCTGAACATCAGCCCCCTTATCACCACTCCCCGCTCCCTGCTCACCATTAGGACTTAAGAGTGAGTGTTTTTTCCTTCCAATCCATTTCAAAAGCATTCACATCAATAAACATTACATATACATCTATCAATAAGCAGTAATATTTCTTATTTAAATTTACCAAAGTGGTCCATACTATGCATGCATATCTCTTGCTTTCTTCACTCAATATTGCTTTTAGGTTTATTAATGACAGAAATTATTATTAACAGACCTCAAGGTCTCTAGGATCTGAAATGGCAATTAATATCCAACCACTTAATAATTTTATACTCAAACTGGGAGCACTGATATACTTCCAGAAGTTTATAAAATGTTCACAAGACTATTTTTGAAAAATGATTAGTAGGTTTCATCACATTCTCAAAAAAGAGCTTAACCTAAAAGAAGTTAGAACCACTGTTTACCTGTCTGCATCAGCAGAAGTCCTTTCTCTGAATTAATATGTAGAATGCAAATTCTTTTTTTTTTTTCCTTTTTGTCTTTTTTCGTGACCGGCAATGGATCGCAACCCTCAGTGTCGCGCCCATACCGGACCAGGACCGGCAACGGGATCGCAACCCTCGGTGTCGCTCCCACACCTCGCTCAGCCGGTGAGCGGCCGGTCTGTATGTGGGATCCGAACCCTCGGCGGGAGCGCTGCCGCGCTTCCCAGCCACCGGGCTGGCCCAGAATGCAAATTCTGATCTTTACCTTTCAAAAGATCAGTTTTAGAACCTTTTTTGTGTTATGGAGGAATATCCCATGAATTCATTAAAAAAAGCTTACGTGATGGGAATTGTACAAGACAAAGGCTGCCATCTTCCTGTTTGAGCTGGACCCGGACTCTGCCTCTGTACTGAACATCACGATTCCATTCTCTAGAGTACATTTTATTTTTCTAATATTAGGGGAAAAAAAAAATAGTTTTAAGAAAGTTATTACATAAATGAGATGAGTATGGAAGACCGTGAAGAAAGAACTACATCGTACCTCCAGAAATACATTAAGTCCAACCGCTGCACATACATCTTGAATCTCTGTAGCTGTAGGATTTTCAACAGCCTGAACAGTTAAAAACAAAAACAATAAACAGCTTAGCTTTAAGTGGATACTGCTGTAGTGTTGTGTAAACCATTTCAAATACTATGATCAAAGCACGTACCAAAACCCTAGGTTTCTTTACTAGGTACAGTTGTTCCAATTATAATTTTAAGAATTCCTGGGAATAACACTGATGCATAACTGTGCGTCTGCCTCCCTTCCAACAGATCATAATCTTCATGAGGGCAACCACTTTCTTTTGTTCACCAGCATATTACCCAGCACCTCGCATGGTATTTTGTTTTTGGCAGCCAACTGGTAAGGGGACCCAAATCCTTGACCTTGATTTATAACACCACACTTTAACCAACTGAGCTAGTCAGCTAGCCGCTACTGCATGGTACTCTGAATATAGTAGGTGCTCAGTGAATACTGACTGGTTACACAATTACACGTACAACCACTTTCACACAAAGCAATACGACTGAGCAGTGTTTTCAGCAGGAGAATTTTACCTCCCACCCCCTTCCCAGGGACATTTGGTAATACATGGAGAGGTTTTTGATTGTCACAACTTGGGGAGAAGGGGTAAGAAGGGGATGACCTGTGATCTAGTGGGTAGAAGCCAGGGATAATGCTAAACATTTTAAAAAGCACAGGACAGCTCCCTACCACAAAGAACTGTCTGGCTCAAAATGTCAATGGTGCTGCTGTTGAGAAACCCTGCTACAGAGCAATAAAATTAAACTACACTAAAAATGTGGATAAATCTCATAATCTTAAACTTCTGGGGGAAAAAAGACACCAAAGTACATTAGTGTATAATTCCATTTATATAAAATTCAAAAACAAGCAAAAGTAGTATGTGGTGTTGGAAGTTAGAACAGTAGTTATTCTTATATGTGGAGGGGACAGTGACTGGCAAAGGACATAAAACAATCTTCCTGGATGCTGGTAACATTTTCTTTTTTAATTTGGGTGCTGGATACCTGGTATAGTCACTTTTTGAAAATTAGTCAAGCTATACATTCAAGATTTATGTATGTTTCTGTATGTATGCTATACACCAATAAAATTTTTAAAAAATTCAATTGTTCACCAAATTAATCTGAAGTCTTGTTACCAGAGGCCTCTGTCACAGTGGCTTAATGTCAGGCATTATTCGAACAAGTGCGTTGGCATCTTTCTTTTCCCCTGAGGCAGCAAAGTAGACTTTACACATATAAGCAACAAAATGAGAGATATTTAATAATACAAAAATAGCTAATTCATTGCTTCAGATCAAGGTGCCTTAAATCTGTCATTGTATTACACAATGTAAATGACTCTTTCAAAAATAAAACATGACATACATTTTAAAAATAAAAAGCTTCTATGAAAGTCTTCACTTGGCATTAGGTATTTTCCAAACTTAAGCCATCAGACCAACTAAAAACTTGGTTTTCCTACCGAAAAAGCCCAAGGGAGAAATCATTTGCGGATACTTCAAAAAGTCAGTGGAAAAACAGAATTAAAAGATCACATGAATCTTTCCATCTATGAACTTTTTGAAGTACCCTTGTATCTTTAAAAACTGTAACACCCTACTTTGAAACAGTATTAATTTTAAAGTAACTTTATCCCTCTCAAAAAAAAAAAAAAGATAATGAAGATAAAACTCAAGTCTTTTGCACTTTTTTTTTTTTTGGTGGCTGGCCGGTACCGAGATCGATCCCTTGACCTTAGTGTTACAGAAGAGCCAACTGGCCAGCCCTCACATATATTTTTAAAAAAAAAAACAACTACATTATGAACATTATACTGTACAATGTCGTAATTCTGATCTCCTCTATTAAGGAAAGATTGTCATAACCTTGGTTTAAAAAAAGTGTAAACGCTACACATCCCCGTCTCCACTCACTTCCTTATAAACACAGGCTCATTAAGAACCATTTTAAAAAATCTCATCGGCTACACATTAATACCTTTCTGTTTCAACAATATTAAGAAAAGCACCCCAATCCTTAGCTGCTGTTTCTCCTCAGGCCCTAAAGAAACGCAGTGAAGTAAAAGAAGCCCTTGTGGCCTTAAAAGGACAACCTCCCCAAACCCCTCAAGGGCCGAGGTGCCAGCAACCCGCTCACCTTACTAATGGGGATCCGCCTCCCCTCCGCGATGGTCTTCTTATTATTTAAATAAGCAGGGTAGATACAAATAAACCTGCCACAGAAAAAGCACATCTGGTATCACTACAGCAGTTATTTCCAAAAATACGTTCCTTCAGTTATTATCATCGCTGGTACACCTATACTATTATTTAATAGCTTTTCTTTAAATTACCTCCTTACTTAAAAAGGAAACTTTATTCACTACCTTGGCACGGAAGATACGGTGAAAAAACAACAGCAACAAAACAATGCAGTAACTGTCACGTAGGACCCAGCTGCCTAGCAAAAGCTCGGGAGGGTGGGGCCCGCCCTTCTATAAAAAGTAAGGGGTATTTTTTAAAGAGCCTACATGAGCCTTTCTGAACGTACCGATAATTAAAAGAACACATCTCTCACTATGTGATTGTTACTTAATATCATGTCCTCGTAGCACCCAAAGTCTTTTGCCTCCATACAGTAAGTAAACCCTGAGGTCCCTAAGGGGGGAACTTCGGGCGCCCAGAAGAGCTGGCGTTGCAGGCTTCCCGGAGGGACGAGCGGCCCGGGCAGGCGCGCAGAGCCCGCGGTTCGGACGGGCTCAATCGGCGAGGCCGTTCTCAAGGCTGGAGGGTGGCTTCGCAGCAAGCCCCTTTCTTCCCCAGGACCCACCTGTCCTGGTCAGCAGGGGACCGCGCGGCAGCACAAGCCATCTTGCCGAAGAAGGTCCGCACAGCGCGCCAGCCCAGGACCCTCAGGGAGAAAATCAGCCGGAGCTGGGATCTGAGAAGTCCGAGGCCGCCCGCTCTTCCGGCGGAAGTCCTGCCCACCGAAATGGCTCCGCTTCGCAGCTTCCCGCCGCCTGTTTGTTCCAGCACACGTCGCTCCGCGGCCAGTCCGTAGACTCTGATGTGACGTGTGCCAGCCCTCTCCTCTCGCGAGATGATCCCGAAAGCTGCTGTTTCCATCCCTTCCCAGATCTCGCCCACTAGGGCGCTTTAGGCGAAAAACAGCTAATTTTTTTTTTTTTTTAAAGATGACCGGTAAGGGGATCTTAACCCTTGACTTGGTGTTGTCAGCACCACGCTCACCCAGTGAGCCCACCGGCCATCCCTATATGGGATCCGAACCGGTGGCCTTGGTGTTATCAGCACCACACTCTCCCGAGGGAGCCACGAGCCGGCCCAAACAGCTTAATTTTTTACGCTGCCTCATTTCTAATTTTACACCGAGTTTGGGTGGTGCTAAGCACGCTCTCCCATCGGCGAGGGCTGTGCATCGGGGGAATCTGTGTAGTTTGAAGCCAAATACATGTGAGAACAGGCAAAGAATGCCCTTTGTGTTTAATTTTTATCCGCCTTTGGGCTCTGTATCTTGCTTTCAACCTGGCAAACGCGGATTTTTATAGTGGTGGAACTAGCAGAAATTATTGACACTGTGTTTCAATGTACTGTATAAATGTTAGAAACCTGACTGTACTTTTTAAACATCTGAAGGACACCTTCTATTCTAAAATTCACATTTTTACATGCCTTGAGTTGATTGCGAAGTACTATTTCAGCATTTTCCCGCAATTAAACACAATTTCATACCTATTTTTAATAGTGGCCGTTTATCCCAAACCTACAAAGACATTTTTCTTTTTTTTTTTTTTTTTTTTTTTTTTTTTTTTTTTTTTTTTTTTC
>NW_007726496.1:401361-418504 GCF_000696425.1 Galeopterus variegatus | reverse complement strand
CCCAAACCTACAAAGACATTTTTCTTTTTTTTTTTTTTTTTTTTTTTTTTTTTTTTTTTTTTTTTTTTTTCCGTGTCCGGCAACGGATTGCAACCCTCAGTGTTGCCCCCGTACCGGACCAGGGACCGGCAACGGGATTGCAAACCTCGGTGTTGCTCCCACGCCTCGCTCAGCCAGTGAGCGGGAGCCGGTCTGTATGTGGGATCCGAACCCTCGGGCGGCAGCGCTGCCGCGCCTCCTAAGCGGCGCACTATCCAGTGCGCCACTGGGCCGGCCCTACAAAGACATTTTTCAAAAATCAAGCAAGATAAGATAGGCATTCCTTTTTACAGATGAAAATCAAAATTAACAAAACAAAACTAACCAAAACCATCCCAACCTGAGCCTGAGCTGAGTCCGTCAGAGAATTCAGGTGTGCCTGGGCATAGTTGGCTAGCTAACGGGATTGGCTACCTGTTTCACTTGTCTATTGCTAGATAATAAAACATTCTAAAACTTAGAGCTTTGAAACAATAATTTATTTGATCATGAAACTGCAGTTTGGATAGGGTAGATAAACAGGAACAGCTTCTCTGTGTTCTGTGTAGCATCTTTTGGAGCTAGAAAGTCCAAAATGACTTTACTCCTATGTCTCTGCCTCAGGTGGGTGGCTGGAACAGCTAAAGGCTGGCTGAGCATCTCTGTTTCCACGTGGTGTGGCATCTCCATATGGCTAGGTTGGGCTTTGACAAAGACTCTCCCCTTGACCAAACTTTAGACAAGTTTCTGTAAGCCCTTGTCTCAACAAGGCCTCAACCTTGACCCCAGTCTTGTCTTTGGCCTGCCTAACCCAGTTTTAGCGAGAATCCTGCTAAGCTTAGTGAGAGTTTGCCCACCCTAATATCAGATCAAATTCCTGATCCCCCACATTTGATGGGTAAGCCCTTGGCCTGTCTACAGCAAGAATCCTGTTAAGTCAGGTTAGCAAGAATCTCCTTATCATTGATGTTCCTTTTTAGTAATATTCTATTCACTGACTCCCCTCACTCTTCTTTTTAGCTATAAATCCCCCACTGTCTTTGACACATTCAGAGTTGAGCCCAATTTCTCTCCCTTACTGCACTACCCCTATTGCAAGTCTTGAATAAAGTATTCCTTAATATTTTAATAAGTTTCCTGAAGATGACAAAGTAGAAATTCCTAGGCCTTCTTAATGTTTGGTTTCGGAAATCCCAAAACAACACTTCTTCCACACACTATTGGTAAAAGTAGTCACAGGACCAGCTCAGATTCAAAGGAGGGGCAATAGACTCACATTGCAACGAAGCATGTGGGATGGGAGATATTGTGCCATCTTTGGAAATATGATCTACCAGTTTGTCAGAAGCCAAATTCTACAGAACAGTGAGAATTTATCCTAGAATAAGGAAGAGTTAGGTAGAGCAACTTGACCTAATGAGAAAGCTTTCCCTGTCAGGGGGAAAATTCAGAGCATAGCACAGTGTTTTTCACTAAGATTTGCCTATGTTCCATATTCAGCCCCTGTGGGATTCATATCTATATCATGAGGTGCAAGCATAGACCATTAGTAAAACCTGTTTTAATGAAACTATTTCATTAAAAAATCCTTTAAGGCATTTGAACATAAGCAGTACTGCTTTGGTGCTGTCATGGGAAAAATGTTAATACTGGTTTTGGGCCATCATGCCCAAAGAGGCAATCCCTAATGCCTAACCTGAAATGTTGAAATCCCTTAAGATCAAAATCCCTAAAGTCTAATATTCCTAATGTCTAAAATCCTGAAAATTAAAAATCCCTAATATTGAAATATGAAATGCGAATATATTCTCCAAGGAGAGCTATGTCCTAACAGAAAAAAAGCAGCTATTCATTGTGATACAAGGCTTCAAAATATAGTTAATGATCATGAAAGTTGGTTAGCTCTTACGGACTACCTTCGTGCAATTGCTCATAATCTATCCTGGCAATACACTTTTTTCATATGTTGAATTTTCTTTTTAGTCTTTTAAATTAAATTTTTTTTATTATATTAGTTTTTTGTCCTACTATTTTAAATTGTCAGCATTATTTTTTACAATTTACTGTGCTCTGTATTTCATCTTTGCATCATTTCCAATACTGGATGTATAAATTGTGTAAAGACTTTTAGAGAGTTCTCATTTGTTTTATGCATTTTTTTTTTTTTTTGTAAACTTGACTCCACAAAAGTGCATTATTGTAACGTTGACTGTGTGTAAGCATTGTGCATATAAGTAAAAATGTTGAAACTTCCTCAGTAAATGAAGAGATGTCTTTTTGTTCATCTGCACTTGTGAAAGATAAAATTTCTTGAGACCTCAGCTCTCTGGGCGACTGCATATGCTGTGGTGACCCATCATATTTTTTTGTTGGTTTGTTTGTTTTGTTTTTGGTGGCTGGCCAGTATGGGGATCCGACCATGTTTTCCACCAGAAGTCTGGTGTTACAACACGGCACTCTAACCAACTGAGCTAACCAGCCAACTCACCATCATGGTTTTTGATTGATCTCATCAAAAGACTTAAGCTGTCCCTCACCTATTTAAGTTGACTGCAGTTATAAAGCTGGGTGTACGCACTTATCGACCATAGTGATATGCATTTATACATTTTGCTCTTGGGCCTATTTCTTTATGAATAGTTTGTCTGCTCATAAATGTTATACCCATTTGACTGTCATTAGTATGCCTGTTTATGCTTACAAAAACATGTATGTTATTCTTGCCTATTTTATTGTGTAAAATGGCCTAGGAAGTATTCTGTCATGTTTTTATACATCTCTTAAATCCTCTTTTAAAAATGTAAGTAAATGTCTTTTAAATAATTTATTATTTTTTCTAGAATCTTATTTTAGGGATATTGATTTTTGGGGATCGTGATTTTGGGGATTTTAGACTTTAGGGATTTGGATCTTTCAGGATTTCAACATTTGGGATTATGGGGTTTGGGACTGTGTCTTTCAAGATTATGATTGGCACCAGTTAATAGCAAAGTGGAGGACAGGTGTTCTTTCCACTTCTAGAGGAACAGAGTACAATTTCTGGACATTAAGAACTCCTGACAATACAGTCTCCACTTAGGCACTACCAAGATTCTGGCTGGTGTCTGATGGAGAGACCAGCATCCACTCTATACTCTGTATTATGGCTTGATTTCCAATACTGCAAAGTGAGAGAAAGGATGTGAAGAAGGAGGCAGCAATAATAAAAGAGATAACATAAGAACATTTGCTGAGCTGAAAATTCAAGATTGAAAAGATTATTAAAAAACAGGGTTATGGAAAGAAAAGGAAAGACAAACAGCTGGACTTATGCTAGTAAAATTTCTTTATTACAAGTTCCCTTTGCAGATTCTCTTCTAATTTTACTGCAAATCCAAATTAGATATTTGCTGAAGTTATTGCCTTTTACAATAACTGTTTCAAAGGGAGCATTAGCTGATGCTTCAGATATAGTCATTGCCTTTAGAATTACTCATTCATTTATGTCTGGTAAGTTTGCCTGCTATTGGGAGTTGAGATGGGATATATCAGATTGGATAGCTTAATATTCAAGTCTAATGCCCAGAGGAAGGAGAATTTATTTATTGGTATACTTTGTCAGATTAAATGTCCAATTGTTAAGCGCAATCACTAGAGCTGAAGGCAAGGAGCTTCATGTGATAACTTAGGGGACTAATTCTCAAAGTGTCATCATCTTCAAACTTGTTAGAAACCCAAATTCTTGGACCCCTCTCCAAACCTACTGACTTAGAAACTGTGGGGGTGTGTGGCCTGGCTGTGTCTCAATAAGTACTTCTGGTGATTCAAATGCACTCTAGTTTGAAAACCACTGCCTTAAGATTTCTTAGTTTGCTGCAGTCCAAAGCTATATATGGTACCGCTCTTCCCCCTCCCCGCGCAAACAGGCATCACAACTCTTAACTAATTCCCAACACTAGGCTTAGTATGCCATTTGTAACAAGCATAAACTGGGAATATTTGGTCTGCTATCAATTACAGCAGCACTCTGTGAACTTCCGAAAGTAGAATTGAGATTTGCCCCTTTACTAATTCAGAGCCATTATTATCTCTAACTAGAGGGTCTCATGCAGCAACCTTTTCCTCAACAGGCGTATAGACCAATTGGCCCTGCCTCCCAGTAGTGTTGCCTACAGGAATTTCAGAGTTTTCTGGCATGCGAAATGAAGTCTTCTTTCATTTCCAGCATTCATGTTTCCTCCCCCTTACTTGAATTAAAAGGCAATTTAGTTTTAATGGGCTAACATCCCTTCTCTTTCCGTAAAAACACATGTAGTGGTTATAAAAAGTGGCATGCAATAATTCAGAAAAATAGAAAATCAGGACTAAAAGGAAACAAATGTGACCCATATGCATGTATCCCTGTTTATGGCAGCCTTGGAGAGAGTATAAACAGAATTCATATTATTCATAATTTCAGATAAAATTTGACAAAACTTTTATTTTTTAAATTAGTTTTTTTATTGTTCATGTTTTTTAAAATTATTGTATATTAGCATATTCATTGAAAATTTGACAAAACTTTAAATGTAGATATATCCCAAAGATAAGTACATTGAGGTGTTTACAAAGTGGTGCAGTGGGGAGAGTATGGGCTTTGGAGTCAAATGCCTTAGTTCAAATCACAGCACTTTATTTACTGGCCTTTCAGCTTTAAAAAAATCAGCCTCATTACCTTCAAGTTATAAACTCAGGTAAGGGGTGGATAATTGACTACAAGGGCACCATGTAGGTGTGCTGACTCCTCCCTCACCTCCTCTTACCAGTGCTCCACCATACCTAAAAATCTTTTCCCTTCCCCAAATACAATGTATGAATTTTATCATTAAAAATAAATTTTCATTTATTCAACAAATACGTGAGCATTTATCATCACAGTCACCCTCTGATCTTTTAGAACAAATTCAGGGAAGATATATTAAGTAAATTATCTTTGTTAGCAAGTTGAGCAGTTTATTTTTCTTCATGAAGGATTCCCTTCCCCCAAATAAGCAAAGGAACACAACATATCCCACAACTGTACCATCAAAAACAAAATTTTCCTTATCATACAGGGATTTTTAAATGTTCTTTTGAATATCTTAGTCGTATTAATTCTACCTTTGAAGTTCCATGTGATTTGTATTTTGTGAGCTTGGCAAAGTGCTGATTCTACCTGGCTGCTGAAACTTTGCCCTAACATATAGGGTGACAAAAGATGTTCATTTTGGACCCAACAGCAACAGGGAGAATGAAAGGGGCAAGACAGTTACATTGTAAAGCTTGGAAGAGACTACTTGTATCTAAGAATAATCAATTAATTTTCAAGTATAGAATTCTATTAAGAAAAAGAAAACATTCTACGTGGGCCTATTATGTTCAATGCCTAGTCCTGTGCTAGGCAGTTTACATTGCTACTATGAATTTGTTTGAACCGAATTCCACTGGAGTAAGAAGACATAAGTGAAAAAATATTAAACATCAGGAAGTGTTAATCACATAAAAAAAAATAAATTTCAGGAATGGTTAAGTTCCAATGCATGGAATGGTTAAGTGCCAAAAGTTTTCTTCAATTGTTTTTATTATAGTAAGAGGAATTTTACTCAATGCATAGAAGCTGAAGGAAAATTTTTACATAAGTTTTTAAAAGAGGCCCTTTTGGCAATTGTTAATACAAATGTGAAATAAGACCCTTCAAACAAATACCAATTTCAATAACAGTTTACATACAGCAATAATTTATTCTGAAATGTTCATTTAGTTTCTGTCGAGACACGATTCATGTCTCATTAATAAAAGAGCAGCCATCTCACCTCAAATACCAGAATATACAACAAGTTACAGCATAGCAAAAATTCTACCTACTCTCATAAAATCTAGTTCAGGTAAAATAGTTTCATTCAATGTTTTACAGTTACACAGATTTTTTTTTGTCTTGAGCACAAAATAGTGTAAATTGTTACACTGTAGCTATCTCTATGCACAGCATGTGACCACAGAACTGTTAATCATTACTTCTGAAATTGAACCATCAGTTTCATTCATGCAGTAAAGCAAAGCAGGCTGGGTAAACTTGTTCATCGGCAACCATATTACTGTGAATTTCACAGCCACATGATTAATTATGACATTAGATGGACTCACAAGAACTAAAACATTTTTTTTGCATAAATACCAATTTCTCCCTGATGTAAGTTTAGTCAGTTTATAATCTAGAAATGATTGATAATAGCAATATATATTTTCTATCTGCAGTGTTCATTATTTTAAGACGAGCAATAATTAAAGGATGATGGGATGGGATGCTACTTAAATACATGTAAAACATACTGTACAAATATACTTGGCTTTACCACTTTCTTCCTAACTATGAAGAGTGCCTCCCAAAATATGACCAGTGAAGACAAAGTACACTATCAGATATGGCTTCCAGAACAAAACCCCTCTAACAAGAATCAAACCTATTTACAAATTTTTTTTAGTCTTTTAAAGTTCATTTGAAACAAAATTTCTATATAGCAGTTGTAATTAACACATAATTTTCTTAGTGTCGTCGTTTCAGCTCTTTTAAACAGATGTCACAAGGTAAGACCCAGAATGGCGCTTAGGACTTTGACTTCCACTGGATTCTGTGT
This sequence comes from Galeopterus variegatus, assembly GCF_000696425.1. Lineage (NCBI taxonomy): Eukaryota > Metazoa > Chordata > Mammalia > Dermoptera > Cynocephalidae > Galeopterus > Galeopterus variegatus. Next base: position 411,854 of record NW_007726496.1, on the reverse strand, counting down.
TGTCAGTTTTTGAATCTCGTTTCTTTGTGTTGTTATTCACTGGTGTTGGGATCTGAGACGGCCGGGCTGAAGTGCTATCTGCGCTGCTTTTCCTAGGGCTTGGGTTGTAATTAAAAGGAGTTACTCTGGCAGCAACAGTCCCACTAGGTGAACTATGTTTGCTTGAGCTGCTAGAAGTGAATGGGGTACGCTCTGCTATAGAACTTTCATTGGTCTCTGATGCAGGGACGGGATTACATTGTCCCGGTTTTGTCTCAGTTCCTTTTTGTTCTGGGGCATCTACATGAATAAAGGAGTTCAGGTGGTTTTCCAAACCCATGGTGCGCATGGGAGCACTGCCATTAGCTACATTTTGTTTTCCCTGATTATCTTTTGGATCTTTAACATTTGGATTTCCCTTTTCTGAAACACTGTCAATCACGGGGGGAGTATTACCTGTCGGAGATCTTCCAGATCTAGGGTTATTAATGGGACAGTCCTCAATTCTCACCCAAACATCTTCTGTTTTAGAAACAGCAGGTGCCATTTGATAAATTAGAGTCTTTGATTCAGCACCATTTGTAGCACCTGAGGAAGTAGTCTGAGACATACTATTTGTGGGAGAAATTTCACTTTCTTTTATTTTTCTCCATGTTCCTTTTGTGGACACTTGGTTTTCTTTAGTTTGTTTGGTTCCTGAAACGGAGTTCACATGTTTTTCATCCTCACTTTTTGCTTTTTCACTGGATTCTGATGAAGCAGAGAGAATTGAAGATGAACTTCCAGTTCTTCTCCAAGTGCTTACTCGAGGAAGGGATGATGAATGTTTGCTGTGCTCACGTTTCCAAGTTCCTGATCTATTGATTGGAAGTCTGGAAGGACTTTCAGAATGGGAGCGTGCTATATCATGACGCTTTGCTGGCCTTCCATCATTATACTCCAATGTGGGACTAAGATTAGGTGGGAGTTTTCGCCATCCACCAGCTTGAACAGATGAATGTGTGGATAGAGACATATCAGGAAGGGAAGGACTTAAAACTGGAGTTTGTGCCTGGGACCTAGTGGGAGAATCTGGTCTAGAAGATGGAGAAAGAGATTCAAATGAAGCAGATTCCTCCAATTTTCTCCTTAGGGTTGGGCTTGGAGCTTCTTTAATGAAAGTTGACTGGCGTACCAATACGGGTCTCTCTGATCTATCAGATTCACTTCCACTTGACTTAGTTGAAGACATTCTAGAAAGCTCTACCTTTTTATTAGATCCACTGCTATTAGTCATCTGATTTAGTCCTTTGGAGGCAGACTCACTTCTTGGGATACTACTGGCATTCTTGGATAAACCTGTTTGTTTGGTAAGGTTCTGTTGGCTCATCTGTCTGCCTGGGGATGTATATGACATTTTTCCTGAACCTGAGGACTTAGTTGAAGCAGTACTAGGGGATGATGTCCTTGGCAGTTGAGATAATTTGTTAGGTGGACTTATTCCGTTTCTACCAGGGGAAATTGAGTTTCGCCCTGGAGACTGCATAGGTCTACTTAATGGTTGCTGGACAGGTCTTGAAGGAGTGGAATCTCTAGATCCTGATCTAGAAGGCCCTTTATTTGATCCACCTGTTTGGGATGTCTGCCTGGTAACAGGGCTTAGTTCTGACTTCACTGATGGCTTGGATCCTCTAGGAGAAGTGGTGGCTGCCTGACCTTCACTAGGGCTTTTGGAGGCTGGGGTTTTAAGGGGAGGGCCTTTTTTAGAAACGGGACTTGTACTTGAAGAGCTATTTCGAACTCCTGGAATATGGATCATTGTCCTACCTCGAGATATTGAAGGCATGTTTGTTTGAAGGGGATGTTTCATTTGGCTTGAAACTTCTGAATTAGATCGAACTTTTCCAGTAATCAAACTTTTATAAACTTTTTTTCCTCCTTTGATTCCTTTATTTTCAGATTCTATCTTTTTAGTTTCCAATGTACTTTTCTCTCCAGGTTTTAGAATTCGTGGGCCTTTATTACTTGTAAAGGGTTTTTCCTCTTGATCAGGTGTAAGATGAAATGGTGATCCCAGAGAGATTCCTGATTTCAATGAAAGGATGGAATCTGAATCAGATGAAGCTTGTCTAGATAAACATGCAGCAGCAGCAGCTTGATGTAAACTACTCACTATGGAATTTGCACCTTCCTGAATAGCTTTCCAATCAAAATTTTCCGAATCAGGGGACAGACCATGTTCTGAATCTGGTCTCTGTATATCTTTCAAATCAAGTGTCAAATCTTCAGCTAATATGCCACCCATACTTCTGGGACTATGCTTTTCATTATCGCCCTTGAGTCGTGAGGGCTTTTTCTTCTTTGGCATTGCAGAACTTATACACTCCTGCAACAGGTCATCTTCAGAATCAATACTGAGAGAACTGAGAGAACTGTTTCTTGAGAAACAAACGGGGGTATCTTCAACATGAAATGATTTAGGAGCGTATCCTGATGCCTGAGGTTTACTTGGTTCTCCCTGTGAATCAGGGGGCTCGGTCTCTTTGATAGGTTCATTTTCTTTGTTGTTATTGTTTTCTTGGTCAATGTCACTGAGAGAACTCAGAGAGGAATTGCGAGAAAAGCAGACTGGAGTATTTTCAATAGCAAAATTCTGTAATTTTTCATCAGTTGCTGCCCCTCTGTCTGGTGTGTCTTTGGATGACTGGGGAAATGTGGATTGCTTCTGCAGTACAGCTTTAGAATGACCTCGATTTACCGGATGCTTTATAATAGCTTGTGTCTTATTAGCCAATTGTTGGTTTGAGGTTAGTTCTGTGTGGCTGGTAACTTTAGTTTCTGACTCCTTATTTTCTTTCCCCTTTCTTAATTCAGCCTTTTCCCTGGAAAGGTCAACATCATCATCATCAAAATCTAGAGAACTCAAAGAATCATTTCGTGAAAAACAGTACGGAGTTCCTTCAATAGGCGTGTAATGATGAGGTGAATCAAAAGTAAAACTTCCTCTGATTCGATCTTCATTATTTGGTAGCTTATCACTGAAGTCCTTGGAATTATTTTTCAAATTCTGTTTCTTTGAATCTTTGTTGTCTGAGAAAGTTCTTTCAGCATTTAAATTATTTTTTGAGTCTGTATTTTTTCTTACACGGGTCCTATATTCAGTACTTTGTGGCATAGGTTTTACTGGTGAAGTAGGTTTCTTTTTCTTACCATCTAATTGATTTTTGTCAGTTCCAGATGAAGTCACAGATGCTTGTTGGACCTGGTCCATTATCTTTTTCACACGGAAAGGCTTGTGACTCTTCCCTTTGGGCATAGCAGAATTAATGCATTCTGCAAGAATATCACCTTCCTCTGTTTTATTGTCATCCAATTCAGGTATAGTTACAGATGAGGTTTTTCCTCTTGGAGCCTCATCTGTACTTCTGCCTTCTGTAGGAATGGTATCTCGCTTTTCAAATTCACCTGACTGTGCCCCTGTTCTAACCCCTTCTCCAGCAGCTAACTCATTTGGAGGGGATTCTATTGTTAGATCACTTAGAGATGTAGCCGTGGAAAAGTTTATAGGTGTCCCTTCCACACAATAAACCCGTGGTATATCATCTCCTGGTGTAAAACTAACATGCTTTTGTGCTTGTAACCTGTTCTGTGATGGTAGAAGTTTGTACACAGGCAGCTGACTTGGTTTCCTTGCCACAGGTGGAGGTAATTTTGAAGCAGTCTGAGCTGGCTTTTTGGCCTTACGTGATGACTTTGTTGGCATGGCAGAAATAATACATTCTTCTAGTATTTCAATATCATCATCATCTGAATCATCTAGAAGATCTTTTTCAGAATCAATAGGTTTTTCTTCCTCTTTTTCCTGGTTTTCATTTGATTCCTCAGGCTGCTCAGATTCTGTTTCATTACCATTGTCATTTTCCTGAACTGCAGGCATTATTCTTAATTCCACATCTTTCTGTATAAATGGCTCATCAAGGCTCAGAGCACTCAGGCTAGATGAACAAGAAAATCCATCTGGAGTACTTTCTGTGGCGAAATGTAATAAAGTATCAGCATCTGGATGAACTTGAACCCTCTGAACTGCAGCATTTACAGCAGCTTGCTTAGGTCCACTCTCTCTCTTTTCAGCGGTAGGTCCTTTACTTTTAGGTACCTCTCGCTTGGTCTGAACTGTTTGAGGAGGAGGTGGAGGGGTTTTACTTCTGCTTGGTGGCATGGTTTGTCCAGGGCTATCTGGAAGGTCACTGGGGCTTATAATACCACTTACCATTCCACTGCATGGTTCACTCTGAACAGAGCTGGCAATTGAACGACTCTCAAAACTATCAAGTGAACTGACAGAAGTACATCTGCTAAACATGAGTGGAGTCTCCTGAACATAGTGCTCTGGTGGACTTTTGGGTGTCTGAGCACCACTTTTGGAGGGAGATTTGGCCCCTGAAGAAAATTCAACAGCTTTGTGCCTGGTTGATTCTGAAGATAAGCCAGAAGACTGCAGCCTGCTGGATTTGGTTCTAATGTGCTGTGACACTGCTGGAACTTCACTCACAGGGTCTTCAGTTGATCTAGTTCCACTGTTCTCTTTTATTTCTGCTATTTGCAGAGTATTAGCAGAGTCTGCTTCCTGTGTTGTCTGATCACATCCTATTTCATCTTCAGCTGATGACAGAGATGACAATGAACTACACCTTGAAAAGCATATTGGGGTATCTTCTACACAGTAAGTCTGTATTGTTTCTTGGTTGATAGAGGGAACTTTGCAAGAGGTAGTTTTTTGAGTCTGACCACTTCTACTTTGTGCTGAACTTGGATGGAGCTGACTCTGCCTTTTGGCATTAGATGAAGGCGTAGATGTATTCTCACTGCTTGAAGAGATGTGTTCAGTTTTAGTGCTTTGTCCAGATGAACTCTTTGAGAATGAAAATGACGGTTTCTGTGAGGAAGGAATGTCTGTGGCATATTTTAAACTATAATCAATAGGCTGGTCCACATGATGTTTTTCTTCATTATATTTTATGCTATAATTTGTTGGTCTTTCTTCTTCATGTTGTTCTTCCTCAGAGTAACGTTCACTATAGTTGGTTGGTTTATCATCTTCATAGTCATCTTCCTGACATAAAGACTGGTTTACATTCTGATTAATTCCATGATTAGAAACCACTCGATTTGTTTCTGAACCACTGGCCCCCCTTGACCGATATGGGGAAACACATTCCTGCTGCCCAAAATGTGGTTGGAACTTGTGGTGTTTATCATCAGTGTTCTCAGTATATATGGGATAAGTTGTGTTTTGGCTCCTTGATTGTCTTTGCTCACTCTGTTTTATTTCATCTTCTATTATGTGTTTGGGTCTTGCCCATCTTTCATTCTGCGAAGGACTTTGCCTTCCAGAGTTCAACTGCTCATCTGAATACTTAAGACTATAATTTATTGGTGTATCTAGTTCTCCATCATTATCATCCATATGATTTGCACTATGTATTTTATGGGCTAGGTCAGCTGGATATTGACCATAACTGCAAAATTTACTTTCATCATCTTCAGAATAGGATTCAATTGAGGGTTTCATTTGACCTCTTTTACCATAACCATCACTACTACTGACACTATTTAAACTATCATTTGAAGATCTCTTATATTCCAGTTTGGCATAAGGCATAGAACATGTTCTATTTGAATTTTCTGACTTAGTGAAATTGTAAGTGTTTGAATGTGTGTGGGAAGCAGAGCTTCTTCTTAGTGCATTCCTGTCATCTGTCACACAATGCAATTCGGTGGTAGACCCAGAACTTCTGTCTTCCTGGGAGGTATGAATGGCTGATACTTCTTCCATGACTTTGACAATCTGGGCTGCAGTGCCGGAAATCTGTAAAACTCGCTTTGAAGAGGTTCCTGGATTTTCTGTTGCTGAATGGTAGTTGCCTAGGCCAATTCCTCGTTCTCTCTCCAAACTTCTATCTTTTTCAGAACGAGAACTATCTAAACTTCCCCTTGATGAAGAGGAGCTGGGCAACACTGTAGTATTCAAATATGGTGAAAGGACAGTCATGTTTCCAGTATTAAAATTATCTGACCTATTATCATCATGACGATTGGTGTCAAAAACATAGTCACCATAGAGATTTTGCTTGTGTCTCTGCTTACTACGATGAGATGCCTTGGGACTTAAATTGTCAATATTGTCGAAAGTTTCTGATAAATGCTGAGCATCTAATTCTGCTTCTAGGGCTTTTTGTTTCCTAACATGAAGAGATGGCAAGCTTGAACCAGGAGACATAATATTGGCATCCTTATACTTTGCAGGTCTATTTGCCATGAGATTCCTTAAAGCTGCAGCACTTCCCATAGCAATCATTTTGTGCTTTGAATGAATGAGGTTTTTGAGCATGCTTACTGCCCCCATGTCCCATAATGCTTCCTGGTCTTTAGGATTTCTTGCTGAGAGATTCCATAATGTTCCGCATGCATTACTGACTATTGTTAAACTGTGAGACTTCAAGTGTTGTAATAAGGTTTGTAGACAGTTGTTTTCTCTTAGGATTTGCCTAAAATAAAAACAAGAAATCACAAAACTAAGGTCAAAATCTGTGTGTAGTAACAACAAATAAAAGAACAGAAAACAAATTTAAGTCAAAAGATAACTACTAAAACTTATTAACAATAGGCATAATAAGATTATACCAAGTATCCTATAAATTCTAAACATTCCACATCTCCTCTTATTCTTTCTTTCTTCATTTTTTTTTTTTTTTTTTGTCTTTTGTCTTTTTCCGTGTCCGGCAACGGATCGCAACCCTCAGTGTTGCCCCCGCACCGGACCGGGGACCGGCAACGGGATCGTAACCCTTGGTGTTGCTCCCGCGCCTCGCTCAGCCAGTGAGCGGGAACCAGTCCGTATGTGGGATCCGAACCCTCGGGCGGGAGTGCCGCCGCGCTTCCCAAGCAGCGCACTATCCAGTGCGCCACCGGGCCGGCCCCTGTTTTTTGTTTTATAGTACTCATCTGTCAGACCAAAGGAAGTAAAAGTGTTATTTTTTTTTATCTCTTCTACATTTCCTATTCTTTTTTTTTTTTTTCCTTTTTTTCTTTTTTTGTGTCCGGCAATGGATTGCAACCCTCAGTGTCGCGCCCGTACCAGACCGGTACCGGCAACGGGATCACAACCCTCGGCGTTGCCCCCACACCTCGCTCAGCCAGTGAGCGGGAACCGGTCTGTATGTGGGATCCGAACCCTCGGCGGGAGCGCCACCGCACTCCCAAGCGGCGCACTGTAACAGCGCGCCACCGGGCCGGCCCTACATTTCCTATTCTGACCCAAGAGCTTAAAAAATTTTTCTTGGAGCAGATACATTTACTCTATTCACATGGTAACAGTTTCCCAATTTAAGGACTATAAATATATCATGAAATCTTATGCTGAACTGGGACTGTGTGGTAACTGAATCTGTGGATGGGTACCACAATGTTGACTACTGAGACATCCTGGAAGAGGTAGATAGAAATGATGATAGATCTTTATGCAGTCAGGGAACACACTGTAACTCCGAGATTGGCAAACTTACTCTTTAGAGTAATCTTATGTCTCTGCTTGATTTTGTGATACTGCCACCCCACTTATAAGTGCTCTCTGGCAGAATGTGTGCGTAGCCATTATTTTAAGAAATAAGGTGAATTAAAGGTTTCCAAAACATTTACAGCATATGAAAACAAGGGCTGAGAATCAGCATAATGAGCTCCGGGACTTGAAAGAGCTACAGCTTGTTTGATGCATAGCAAACTGAAGTTTAATGACAGCATATTCAGCTTTACTTGAAAAGTGACCAGCAAGTGTGCACAAGGAACTTTACCATGGTGGTCCTCTCTCAGCAATTCCAATAGTGAACTAATTACTTACTTTAAGGAATCTTCTTTGCATAGCAGAAAGAGATATAAGGCTTGTAGTTTGTACATCAAAAACTTAAAGAAAAGGTATTTATATCTTTTATATTTATTTATACTCTTACAGTTTCTTTTACTAATACAAACATCTTTTCTTTAAGTTCTTTACTAAAAGAACCTCATAATCTTTTTGAAAATGACAAAGGAAAATACCGAATAAATTAAAAAAAAATGAATAAGCTGTGAAAGATACCTATATTTTTGTTGACATAATACAGAGCCCAAGTTCTGAAAATGTGTACCCTGTATCTGAGGTCTCTTAGGTTTCACAGCTCTAGCAGATGGGATGAATGGTTGGTGGTGGCTAATAAATATCATGATTATTAATGCTAAAATGCCGTTAGAAGGTGTTGATAACACCAAGGTCAAGGGTTTGGATCCCTGTACTGGCCAGTGGTGTGTTTTGTTATAAAAACAAAAGCACACAACTAAAAAAATGTGAACCTCTTTACTCTCTGAATTATGATCATAGTTTTCGTTTTGTTTTTAAAAATAAGCGTCATATTCCTTTATGCCATACTAATACACAAGAAGGAGTTTGTCCTAATATTTGCGACTTTTATTTTTTTCCTTCACATATGGGCTATGTCTCAAGTATCATTTGTTTCCTTCTAGACTCCTTTATGATACTGTGAACTTTTATTATAATAAATACACTGAGTTAATCTTGGGAGTTAACAGGTATCTTCTCACTGTAATAATTATACAGTATTTTGGCTTAAAATTTTCATAATTACACAAAACGTTGCTTACAATTAGGTCTTTTTGAGGGTACAAATTCTACACTAATTCATTTAAAAGAAATATAAAACTCTACATATACCTGTGGTCCTCATTTGTAGCTATCAAGCTGGACACATTTCGTAATATCCCACCTCCACTTTCAATAATGGCTAAAGTATTTGTCTGGCTCCGGTAAGTGAGAGTGCCAACCAAAAATGCGAGTGCTCCATCTACGGCACATATATCAGCTTTATTCTCAGTGCAATGTGCTGACAAATTCCATAAGGCACTCAATACACTTTTGAGGGTTGATTCCTGTTAAGAAATGGAACATGTGTCATCTAATTAGAGTTGAAATTTGTCTCTCATAACTTCTAAGTTTACTTCTATTGAATAAAAGTTATTTTTTAAAAATCTCCCCTACTACCCACCCCTCACTAGTAAGTTATTAGGAATTTTCCATTTAGAAAAACTTTCATAAAATTCCTAATGGAATTTAAGTCAATGACAGCCCTATACAATAAGCACAATACAATATTAAACTAATGACCTTTATGAACTTCATTCTAAGTGTTTACCTGGTACACACATATCTTAAAAGAACCTATATTAGAATATTAAACAGAACTGATATGCATTGTGAAAAGATAACATTTTCAGGATAATTGAAACTGAATTTAAAAAACCTCTACATACCATATATAGATATTGAAAGATATCTAAGAAGTATCATTAAATGACAAGAGCAAGTTCAGAGCAGTATGTACAATATTTTGTTTGTATAAAAAACATACACATCTATGTGTGGTTGATTCAAAAGTAACAATGTAACATAAAAAGAAAGAGTATTGGAAAACTACAATTTCTTAAAAAAAACCAAAAAACATACACATCTATCTATATGTAGTTGATTCCCAAAGAAACAAAGTAATTATAAAAAACCAGAACTCTCGGGCTGGCCCGGTGGTGCACTGCTACAGTGCGCCGCTTGGGAGCGCGGTGGCGCTCCCACCAAGGGTTCGGATCCCACATACAGACCGGCCGCTCACTGGCTGAGTGAGGTGCGGGTGCAGCACCGAGGGTTGCGATCCCGTTGCCAGTCCTGGTCCGGTGCGGGCGTGACACTGAGGGTTGCGATCCGTTGCCGGTCACGAAAAAAGACAAAAAGGAAAAAAAAAAAAACAAAAAAACCCCCAGAACTCTCTAACATACAATATCATAAAAAACTGCCAAATTGTAATTGCCATAGAAACACTCTGACATACTATTGAAGATATTTGGTCAAAAATTGCCATGATCCTGATGTCAGTCTTTTTTCTTACTACATATCAATCAAGAAGCAAACATTTATTAGAAATCTACTCTTTGCCTATCATACTTGGTGGTACTCCAGAGGATACAAACAGAGCCAACTGGTACCTGCTTTGAAAGTGCTAACAATTTACTTTGGGGAAAAAAAGGCACAAAAACATACATGAAACAAAGTGCTGTAAAGGAAAGACTACTGCAGCCTGAATTTAATCAAATAAACTATTTCATGGAGGAGAACAGCTCTGTAGGAAGATACGACTTGTACCTTCGGAGAGAAGAGAAGACAGTTGTTCCTGGCAGACGAAGCAGAATGAGGAAAGGCATGGAAGTGGGAGTCAGTAAGGGAGGACGGATGAACAGGAAGAAGACACAAGGAGATCAAAGTCCATGCAGGGAACAGTGGAAAGTAAGTTCAGAGGCAGAAGGCAGGCCTTAGGGGCCGGCCCGGTGGCGCACTGCTACAGTGTGCCGCTTGGGAGTGTGGCGGTGCTCCCGCCAAGGGTTCGGATCCCACATACAGATGGTTCCCGCTCACTGGCTGAGCGAGGTGCGGGAGCAAC
>NW_007726496.1:348685-400862 GCF_000696425.1 Galeopterus variegatus | reverse complement strand
GACCCCGTTGCGGGTCCTGGCCCGGTACGGGGGCGACACTGAGGGTTGCGATCCGTTGCCGGACACGAAAAAAGACAAAAAAAAAAAAAACAAAACAAAAAAAAGAAGGCAGGCCTTATTGCCAACACAGCAGACATTTTGGCCTAACCAATAAATGCTAGCCACTTTATTCTCTTCACCAAGAAATTAAATGAATGAAACAATCTAGGAGCTGGTTTAAACACTATTTGTCAGAGAAATGGCAGGAGGAAGGGAGAAAGTGCTTTCAACAATCAATATGTGAGAAGAATAAGAGCTCAATTTTTACTATATTGGGTTGAGGTAAAGGTGGGGATTCCAAGTATCCTGAAAACAAGAAAAACAGCAAGAATTCAGAGGAATGATCTATAAACTGCAACTGGCCCAGAGGTGAGAACTGAAGATAGAGAAATACAAGTTACTGTTGGTGAATACATGTCAAGGATGAAGGCTTTTGTTTCAAAGAAGTTTTATAGTTCAAATGAGAGGAAACAGGAATGATTAGAGGTTGAAAATACAGACAGCAAAGACAAAGGGAGGGGGGGTTTCAATAAGGTGAGTGATCAAAAAGTAAAAAATACAGGTGAAGGTAGAAAAGAAAAACCTAAGTAAATCTATGAATCTAGATTTTATGACATAGGAGAGGCTTGTATTAGAAGCAAAATGGGGAGAGACTGAAGATGGTATGGCTAGTTAAATGTAGCAAATGACGTTTTCAGGGCTTTTGTTGTTCTAGAAAAAGAGAAACACTGCAATAGTTAGAAGGAGCCACAGAGACTTTTTACTTTCATTTGGAAATGAAAGTAAACAAAAAAGAAGAATTCATTAGAGAAGATATAGAGGACAGGAGAAAGGGACTTAACAGCTTGAGAAAACAGCAAAGTCTGGGGCACAGAGCGTGGCTGAAGGAAGGACTCTGCTGTATGAAAGAGTAAGAAGTAGCTGAATGGAGTTAAAGTGAGGTGGTGCAAGTGGGGGAGATGGAGGTAACTCTGACACTCTTGGTCATTAGTAGTAAATGAAGTTGAGAGGGAATAGATGACGAATTAAAAAGAGAAAGAATGACTGCTGTGCTGAATGTAGGAAAAGAGGGAACAAATAACAAACTGCTAACCAGAAGCAGGCCCAGATCAGAATTGGGTTTTATAAATTTCTGGTAGGCTGGTTTTTCCAAGACTGGCATTGCATTACAAATTTATAGATGAATTTAAGGAGAAATTATTATTATTATTTTTTTGTCTTTTTCCGTGTCCGGCAACGTATCGCAACCCTCAGTGTCGCCCCCGTACCGGACCGGGACCGGTGTTGCTCCCGCGCCTCGCTCAGCCAGCGAGCGGGAACCGGTCTGTATGTGGGATCCGAACCCTCGGCGGGAGCGCCGCCGCGCTTCCCAAGCGGCGCACTATAGCAGTGCGCCACCAGGCCGGCCGAGAAATTATTTTTAAAATACTATTTCTGTTTTTCAAGAACAGGGCATGTCTATTTATCGTGGTCTTCTTTTGTGTTTCTTGGTAGGATGAATCTTTTAAACTAGCCTTCCCAGTTTGTAGCAATTAGTTTCTATGTAGATCTTTTAGGTCCTTAACAGAGAATAAAGTCATGAACTAGTCAACAGAAGTACATGTTCTCATAATACACACAAACATAATAAACCTTTCTGAAAATATACAGGGCTAACTATATTAAGAATTTTGAAGTGTGCATGATACTAATTTTTTTGTACTTTATTAAGGTGTAATTGAAGAACAATAAACTGTACATATTTAATGTATACAGTTTGATCACTTTTGATGTATCTTATACACCCACGAAACCATCACCATGATCAAGGTGATAAACATATCACCCCAAAAGTTTCCTAGTACCTCCTCATAATCCAACCCCTCCCCTTATAACCCTAACCCCAGGAAATCACTGATCTGTTTTCTGTCACTACAAATGTATCAAGAGCTCATTCTTTTTTATACCCAAGTGGTATTCCATTAAACAGATATCCACAATTTGTTTACCATTCACTTGCTGAAAGACATTAGAGCTATTTTTAGTTTTTGGCTATCACAAATAAATTGCTGTGAATATCTGTGTGTAAGTCTTTGTGCGAACATAAGTTTTTGTTCCTTTTGGAAACTTAGGAATGGAATGACTGGGTTGTAGGATAGGTGTATGTTTACCTTGAAAACACTGCCAAATGTTCTCCAAATTGGTTATATACCATTTTACATTCTCACGAGCAGTGCATAAGATTTCCAGCTGCTCAATCACCTTGATACTTGGTCAGTCTTTTAAATTTTAACCACCATGATATGTGTAATGCAGTTTTATTTGCATTTCCTTGATGACTAATGATGTTGAGTATCTTTTCAAATACTTATTGGCTATGCATATACCTTCTTTTTTGAAGTGTCAGTACAAGTCTTCTGCCCACTCAGTATTTTAAAGGTATCTTTATGCAGACCCTAAGTATATTTAATTATTATCTTTATAACATAATTTAGTTGAATGCTTTTCTTCAAATACATTTTCAAGGGTTATAAAATAATATACTTTACCAAAAATATATAACAGAACAAACAATAAAAAACAAAACTCTTTGGCTTCTCTGAAAAGAAAGTTTTTTTTTTTTTTTTTAAATTTTATTTTATTTTGTCAATATACAATATGGTTGATTATTGTGGCCCATTACTGAAACCTCCCTCCCTGAAAAGGAAAGTTTTAAAGAAGAAAATGTAGTCTGTGGGTACAGAACTGGTTGGGTGAAAGGAAGCCCAGATTAGCTAAGACAATTTTCTTGGTTCCTTTCAGATTTCAAGTTTCTTTAAAAAAAAAAAAAAAAAAAATTAGCTTAGTTTCTGAGGCAGATATCCTACCTGGAGATATTTATTTCCTTCTGCAAATGAATTATCATTTGGGGATTCTTCTCCCTTGGGTCTGATCACCTCTTGATAAGCTAACCATCAAAATTTGAGGACTTTGGGCTGGCCCCAGAGCTCACTAGGGAGGGCGCGGTGCTAATAGCACCGACGCCACGGGTTCGGAGCCTATATAGGGATGGCCGGTGCACTCACTGGCTGAGCGTGTTGCGGACAACACCAAGCCAAGGGTTGCGATCCCCTTACCGGTCCAAAAAAAAAAAAAAAAAAAAAATTGAGGACTTTGGTGGACTGAGATTTGGAGAGCACAGAGGTAACACTTATACCAGTGATTCTTAATCCAGGGTGATTTTGTCCTTCTTCTCTGCTGGGGCACATCTGGTAATACTTGGAGACATTTTTGATTGTCACAACTGGGGGGGAAGGTGTACTGGCAGCTAGTAGGCAAAGGCCAGGAATGCTGCTAAATACCCTACAATGCACAGGTCAACTCCAACAACAAAGAATTACTTGGTCCAAAATGTCTATAGCATTGAGGCTGAGAAACCTTGACTTAACACTAAGCCATCTTGTATAATATTTTTCATGTTGATACTTCAGGAATTTGGAGTACTCTAAAACTATGGACTGGTGAGATAAACAGGTTCAGAAATTAGGGAATCTCCTTGGCAGGAAAAGGCAACAAAAGAAGTAGGCAAACATGGAATTCATATTACAGTAATGAATGTTTTTAAAGGTACCTTTTTAACTTCCAAAGCACATTCCATCAACGCTTTCACACTTCCAACTTCCCGTAATGTCTTTTTACTATTTACATCGGCTCGCCAAGACAAATTCCTCAAAACGCTTGCAATAACCTGCAAAAGAATCAATTTTACTGTAATTCGTATATAAAATGATTTATACTAGTTGCTTTTTGTTTTTAATGCTAGAGGTAAGGTAATAAATAAATAAATAAATAAACAAACAAACAAATAAATAAATAAAATGCTAGAGGTTATTAAAAATTCCTCCTAAGTACTACTAGGGTGCGAATAGGAATTCCTACAATAAAATCATTTTCCTTTATTCTAGGTTAATGAAACCATACTTTAAACATGAGATACTAAATACTGAACCATAGCTTAATCTAAATCATGACATTAACCTGCTCCTGCTAATATACAAGAAAAAACATTTGAAATTCTAAGTATACCTGCTGTAAGTCTTCACTTTCAGATTTTAGTTGGGCCACAAGTGCTCTCATGCAGCCTTTCATAGAGCATAGTGTAGCCTGTGAAATTAAATAAGGAACAGAGGGTCATCAATGAGGCAACCTGAAACTGTGCTTTATTTCTGGCTATTAAACTTAAAACCCAGTTATCTCATTTTAATCATAACTGATATTTTACCCATAAAAGATCTAGAACAAGATTACCTAAGTGAAAGACAGATATACTCCTAATTCTTTGCTCTTTGTTTTTCCCTTGCCAAACTGTTAAAGTGAATAAATGATAAGAAATGATAAGCTAAGGTTTTAAAATAAGGTCTCTTATTTGGATAGTCAGTATGTGTGTAACACTTGCCTTGGTCAGCAGGATTTTCAAATTTTTGTTCTCGTTCTTAGAAACAGTGATTTTAATACAATTACATAAATCCACTACTGTGTTCCATCTGTAAA
This sequence comes from Galeopterus variegatus, assembly GCF_000696425.1. Taxonomy (NCBI): domain Eukaryota; kingdom Metazoa; phylum Chordata; class Mammalia; order Dermoptera; family Cynocephalidae; genus Galeopterus; species Galeopterus variegatus. Next base: position 396,314 of record NW_007726496.1, on the reverse strand, counting down.
TGTGCTTTTGCCCTTGTTGAGGCATAAAGTAACCAAATGAGTAAGGATATGCAGTAGGTGTGAAGTATAGGTTTTTATTAGTCATTGCTTAATAAGAAGACTGACAAAAAAGAAAATCAGTGAAAAGTAGTTTGTATGAAAGTAAATTAAATCATACCTGAGCTATCTTAAGAAACAGATCTTATAAAAACATACCTTGTTGGCTACATCTCCGAAAGTCAAGTTTGTCAAAGCCATTCCAGCATATCGTCTTAATGTAATACTGTAGTGATCATTAGTAAGCCCATACATTTCACAGTCCACTTGCAATAATTCTGCAATGGCCTGTAGTCCCCCTAATTTAAAAAGGGCAAAAGGAAAAAGACAATAATCTAAAATAAAACAAATTGGTACCAAGTTGGTAACTTAAATATTAAAAAAAACCCAAAAAAACTCAAAGATTGAGAAAGCATCGTTTAAATTTGCCCTTAGAATTACAAGCCACAAAAACTGTTATAAAGGACTTTTGTGTAATATATTTATAAAATACAACTGACAACTATTCTATTTTCTGCCATTTTCTCCACCCTCCAGCCCCTTGCCTAACTGAGTGAAATGAGTATCATTTTCTATTTACTGCATATACACTACTCCCTGCCAACTATGAAGAAGGCTATTTACTAACACTACCAGGTCTTCCTGGACACAAGAAGAAAAAGATAACATATTTACTATTAGGACTTTATAAACACTCTTCAGTGTCACATACTGTGGCCTAACTAATATTTTTTTTTAATCTGCAAAATAATTTCTCTTACGAATACTAAACCTTTTAAAATAAACTGTGCATGAAGCAAAGCTTATTTTTTTTGTGAAAAGTAATCACATCTGTTCCACTTATTACTAAATTCTATAAAACTACTTATTTGTTTTTTAAAAAATATCATACTTTTCTTTAATATTACCAAATACCAACTATACTAGGATTTAGTATTTTCTTTCCCCATGATTCTCACCACTGGGAATGCTCGACGATACCCACAGTGGTCAGCATTAGGAAGGTAAGGAGGAAAACAAAGGGAAAGGAAAGGGAAAGACATAAGGGAAGGAGTTAAAAAGAAAAAAAAAAGTGCAAAGCAAAATGGTGACGGAATGAACAAAAGAAAGATAAAATGCATATGGAGGCTATTCAAAATATTACTCATCATCAAATATTAATCATCATGGGACTTGGGATATTGTTTTGTCACAGAGAAATAGCTCAGGCAGAAAAAATAAAGATGAATATGAACAGGCAATTCTTGAATACTATAAGTCATAAATCTGAAAGAGAACCAGTACATAAATATTTTTGCAAATGATCTGGAAGGATAAGCATACAGAAGAATCTGCAAGTTCACAAAACAAAGTTCTGTCTTGGGTCAGGAATTCCAGGGCAAAAGATTTAACTGTAGGAAGATTCATGCAAATCTTTATAGCTAGCAGAAATAACAGATGAACTTGAATGTAGATAGGTACAAATTAATTTGTGTAAAGAAAACTCAAACTGGATTTAGGAAGATTTTCCTCCACCCACCTATGATGGTGGAAAAATAGTCAGTGAACAAAAACAGTCACTGTATTGGGCCGGCCCAGTGGCGCACTGGATAGTGCGCCCCTTGGGAAGCGCGGCGGCGCTCCCGCCCGAGGGTTCGGATCCCACGTACAGACCGGTTCCCGCTCACTGGCTGAGCAAGGCGCGGGAGCAGCACCGAGGGTTGCGATCCCGTTGCCGGTCCCCGGTCCGGTACGGGGGCAACACTGAGGGTTGCGATCTGTTGCCGGACACGGAAAAAGACAAAAACAAACAAACAAACAAACAAAAAAACAGTCACTGTATGTATGGAGCTGACAGCTTACAGCAAAGATAGACATTGAACAATTAATTTAAGTGTGATGGATTGTTAGAAGCACAGGGTAAGACAACAGGTGGACTTAACCTGGGCGGTGGGAGTAGAGGGGGGTGGTCCCAAGAAAAAGGCTAAGGAAATAATGTTTAAGTTGAGATTTAAAGGATGAAAGAGTATCTAACAAGGGTAGAGCAGGAACTGGAGAGAAGCATTCTATGCACAGGAAACAGCATTTGCAAGGGTCCCTGGGCCTGAAATATATAATAACAAGGAGATATATAATATATAATAACCAAAAGATAAGGCTACAAAAATGGGTAGAGATGGCAGATTATGTAGGACTTTATTTGCCACATTAAAGATTTTAGGCAGAGGAAGGAATAATTAGATGTACATTCTAAACAGGCTATTGTGGTTGCAGTGTGCAGAATGGACTATGACTGGAAGTGGTGAGAGAAGTAAGACAAAGTATTACAGAGCAAGAGAGACAAATGGTGCTTGAACTAGGGATGAAAAGGAGCAGTGATTTGAGATATACTTAAAAAGCGGAATTAAAGAACTCAGTTACAATATGTACAGGATAAGAATGAAGCCATGAAAGACTTCCAATATTTTGGCTTGAGCAACTGGGTTGATTAGGATGCCAATTTCTGAGAAGAAGGAAGAGACTGTCAGATAAGCAGTTCGATAATGTGTCTGAAACTCAGGAGAAAGAAGTTGGATTGAAATGTAAATTCAAAAAACACTAGCTGAACACTAACGCTAATATAATAACTGAGGCTGTGGGAGTGGATCATACTGTGTGGCAAGAGAGGAAGAGAACCTAGGGCAGAGCTTCAAGGAATTCCACCATTCTATGCTTGAATAAAGGAGAGGGAGCCAGTAAAAGAACTGAGAATGTTGACCCAGGAAATTGACATAGGAGTCACTGTAGACCTGAAGACTGCGGCCCAGTATACTGATGAGATCCCCAAAATGTCAGTATTATAAAGCAGAGTATAAATACCAAAACAAAATAAACTATGCTTTCTGTCCACATATAATCCTGGCTGGTGTAGCAATATGCCTTAAGAAAGGCATACTGTCTTAAGAAAAATAAAAGCATCTAAAGAAGGTCCTAAGGAGGCACTAAATGATCAAAGAGTTAAGTACTCTTGTATAGAAAAACTAAAAATTTTAGAACCTGATTCTGAGAACAAAGATTAAAATAGGATATGGTGGATGTCAACAAAACCATGAAGAGCATGACTAATGAAAAAAGAACATTCAACAAAATTTGGAATATCAGATAAAAGAGAGAGCCCTTTATGACTTCAGGCAAATAAAATATTTCAGTAAATTTTGAAGCAAAGAATATAATTCAGACATTAAAACTGTAAATGAATTCACTAAAATACGATACAAATTCATGACTGATAGAAAAAATTGGTCGCCCTAAGAAAAATTAGGATGTTTTGAGGTAATGCAAAGATGATGAGCATGTCCTTTCACATTTTTCTTGGTGTTTGTGTTAGAAAACAGTGGTCTAGATGAACCAAATTATCATAACCTTGTGTTAGAAAACAGTGGTCTAGATGAACCAAATTATCATCATAACCTTACAGACAGCGGAGAACTGCCTTAGGTGACATTCAACAGAATCCTTAACAGGACTCTTATTTAAAAAAGATGATAGAGAAATGACACTTAATTTTTAAAAGTATTTTTGTTTTAGTTGATTTAAATGGTCACCATTAGCATGAAATGCCTCATTCTAAAATAAATATTAGAGGCCCAACATCAATACTCTATACATCAGAGTTTCACAAAGTTTCCCGATCATAAGAATCACCTGGGCCACTTAATGACTATGATTCTTCAGCCCCTCCCCTGGAGATTATGCTTGCTACAGGGCCAGAGAATCTATATGATTTGACATGTGCCTCTGGTAATCGTTATGATCTAGAAATTCTGTGCAATACTAATGCAAATAAACCATGAGTTCCTCGAAAGCCAGGACCATGTCTTAATCAATGTAAAAGTCTAGTGCCTACCACAGTTTCTGGGATAGATTCAGGAATTAATAAACATACATCACTGATATAATCTAAAACTTCCAACTCTAATACGTGTAAACTTAAATGACCCTGAGAGCTGTAGACTCTTTGTATATATACAAACGACAATTGCAGCTGACTGGGTTTGAGAATTGCCCTTCATCTTGGGACTTCTTTCCTCCTTATCCCTTACTGCCAGATACCTGTGCTGTCTTATACTATCTCCCCTCAGTCCATAAACCTTGATCCTCCTTTTGCCCCAGTGCAAATTTGGAGGCTAGGAGTAAGAAGGAAATCCCCTGTGGCTATGTCCCCAGCAGTCACACCCCCAGAGGCCCCATCCTGCTCCTCACCTGAAAGCCCCTGACCTAGCTCCTGTGATGAAATGCCCCGGGTAGCCTTCCTACCTGAAGAAGGAAGAGGAACAAATACTGAGTCTAGGTTTTATTTTGAAATTCAGATGATTAATGTGTCAGTCCTAGTCTACAGTCCATTGGAACATAGGAACATATATAGACAACTTTTGCAGTATCTTAAAATTGGATTAATTTTCCTATATATTCATTATTTTTATCCCCTTCCCATTATTATTAGCATTAAAAAAAAACTTAAAATTTTCACAAATGCTGAGATTGTACTGAGAACTGAGATTCCACAGGAAGCTGAAGGTGGGGGTAGGGAGGGGGAGAGGAAAGAGAATCAGGTGGACCAACTGCTAGGGCCTGTGGGAAGAAAAGCACAGCTGGAGTGCAGGCCTGAAATCTCAAAGTACAGAGCCTCCCAAAGTGATGACTCTGAAGGAGACAGCATTCATTTTTGGCTGTTCAGTTTCTCTGTGTTTAAGAGTCTCATGATTTTATCACTTTTAAGATAAATGATGAATGACAATGATGAGGGTGGCAGAATACAAAGCAGGGGCTGGAATGTAATGTAACAAACAGCACAAAAAGCAAGGGCATGGCTACACTAACATGGGAACTCAGTGTATGGTTCTTGCTTGTGGCACACCTAGAGATCCAGTTCACCTGAGATGGCTCAGCATGATGCAATTTATAAATACCACATGTGCAAAATGAACCTAGAAATCAAAGAAAAACCGTTACATGAAAAATGGGGTGCATAAATGCAGGTTATGTCAGGTTTAGAGTGTATGATAACACGTACCTAAAGGAGTAATTGTTCCAAATCTAATGAAATGTTTCTAACTTAAATTAGGGTGTAATGTTTTTCTATATTAGCCAGTTTCAAAGATACTGTGTTGCTTATGATGAAAATCCAGTGAACTACTAATAACCATGAAGATAAATGAAAATCTTAATAATAAATTCCTCCTGGTGCATATCAAAAGTGACTGACAGAGTTCAAGAACAATGAAGTAGCTTCGCATTTCAATATAATTCAAATTATCCTCTCTATCAACTGTCACACAGGGTCTATTTTAGGAATAGAGACAAGGAGTAACCCTTGGAGTAATTTTTCAATCTTTGGCTAACATTCTGAACATCCAAGTTAGTTTATAACTGGGTAGCAGTTTCTGTGATTCAGCAACCTTTCTCCCCTGAAATCATAGTACAATTTTTTTGCTATAAGGAGAAAGCAGCTGGTAATAGAAGTCAGTGGCCTTGTACCCCAATTCATCAATGATTAAAAATCTTCATTTACTATACTGAATTTCATCATGATTCAAAAGCCCACTAGTATTTGTTTATGGCATTAAGAAACATTTTTGTCTTACCAAGTTCATTCATTGCATGTCTATGCTCTTCGTCAAATGAAAGTTTCATCAGAACACACACAGCAGGACAGATCTGATGTTCAACAGGAGCTGGCACTGAAAAATAAAATTGACATAAACCATAATCCTTTGTCATTTCAAAAGCAATGATGTTTACTATACTTTAAAAATACGTGGTGATCACTAATATATTCTTTATGCATAGAAGTTTAGTGGATCAACAAATATTTGCTAAATGATGAATAAATACTATAAATGTGGGACAGGAAATATGAGTAAAGGGCTTTTCTTGATTCCATAAAAATTTTTACTACTCATCTGCCTTTGACCAAGTCTGTTAGAACAAGTCATTTGTAGGCTCATATGATAAGTCAGATAACTAATAATCCAAAATTATGTTGATTACATGAAAGAATAAAAACATTTTGGTATAAAACTTTAATTTTGTTTATAATTTCTATTTAAACTATTGTCATGAGCGCAGGTTAAAAGCACATGGCTGTGTACAAATGTGATACCTAGTAGAGAAAGTTTACTATATAAAACAGATGTTCAAGAAAATGTACCTTCACATTTAATACTGTCTATAAGGCTTTAAAACTCATTATTTGGGGCCGGCCCCATGGCACACTTGGGAAAGTGCAGCGCTGGGAGCGCAACGTCGCTCCCGCCGCGGGTTCGGATCCTATATAGGAACGGCCGGTGCGCTCACTAGCTGAGTGCGGTGCGGGCGACACCAAGCCAAGGGTTGTGATCCGCTTACTGGTCACGAAAAAGACAAAAAAAAAACCCCTCATTATTTGACATAAATAATTAAAAAAAATTATTTTTCAGAAGTAATATTAATTTACTCTAAGTTTTTGAGAACATGTATCCAAAGTACAAAATGTAGGTCATTATATAATTGTGACAATCCAGATAGGTAATGTTCTCCCAATAAAGTATCTTTTATTAGTTCTCTTCATCCCTAGAACATACAGATATAATGTACCATCTCTGCTTTTTTATTCTTGAAAAATATTTAGATTTTAAGTAAAAATCTGCTATAGCTTCATAAGTCACATTCTTGCCATCACTTCTCCTGCTCCCCAAATGAACAGTTTGATAAAATAGAACTGTCTACTTATCGTGTGTGTGTGTGTGTGTGTCTGAGAGAGAGAGAAAGAGAACAGAACCTTCTTAAGTGAAAGGAAGACCTTACCTGATATACTTACTGCTTTGGGTTCTTGGCTACAGAAACGAAGTAAACTATGTCCCCAAGGGTCCCAACTCCCATGTTCCCTATCTTGAGGGAGAGGGGCTGGTGGCCAAGGGTCTCTCCCTGAGCAAAGAGCTAGGTGGCTTATCACCCCCAGCAACTGGGGCCCATTGCCTGGAGCAGGATGGTGAAATAGGAAGAGCACTGAGCTGAGAGACAGGACAACTGGTCTCTTTACTCTACCACTTACTAGCTGTGAGGCCACTCAGTTTCTTCATCTGTAAAATGAAAATGATAATACCTTCCCTTCCTATTTCACAAGGTTGTTGTGAGGATCAGATGACATAACAGATATAACACAGCTCTGTGTCCACTGAATAAACTGAAATGCAAATGTAAAAGATTATGGCTTGGTCACTAATAGCTGAAATAACTTAGTAAAGTCACCTTCCTGAGCTTATCCATGAAATGAAAGAGATGGGCAACATAACTGCTCAGGTTCTTTCTAGTTCTTCTATGCTATGACTTTATAAATCTCTCTTGATTTGCTGTTCTTTTGTGGTTGCATTTTACTGCATATAACATTTGCCTTTGCTAAATTTTTCTAGGGAAATACAGACTTAAGTTTTAAAATACGTTAGTAGCACAAATGGCTAATAGAATTTCCCCCTCCTAGTCATAAAGACAACAAATTTAAAAAGTTTCTATTCTGAAACTTTTACATTTGCTTTAAAACATGCACTATGCTGTACAAGATACAGAACATACTTGGATTTTTGTCCTGGTCCATGCCTTGTTCATGGGCTTCCTGCCACTCCCAACAGGTTTCACAGTAAGCTCGTATCTGTTCCAAAAGATGAAGGACTCGGATTTCACGCCTGCCTCTCTTGTCATCAGGCTGTGAGTGAATGATGTTGTGGAGTGCTGCACTGGCCCTGGCCCGAGCCTCTTTACTGCCCCGGGAATTTCCCAACAATACAGAGTCTTTGTCATTGCCATGTAAAAGCTGGATGAGGAGAGGAAGACATCCAGACTGTCGCATGGATATACAGCTGTCTTGGGAGCTAGACATAGCTAGCAAAGTTCGTGACATATCATCCTTATCATGAGTACCAAGCATTGACAACAATGAATACACCATTTCCACCTGTGGGCCAAATGAGTTTAGAAACAAAATTATGACTTTAATATCCAAAAGCCAAAATCAATGAAGTGATGAATGGGATATTTATTATAACTCTTTAAAAAAAACCTTTCCAGGATGAAGTAATGAGTGTTATTTCAAAAATCCATAATTTGTTTATGTGAATAAATAATAGGAGTGGTAGTATACAGTGCTGAAAGAAAAAGTAGGTTCTTGTTATATTTAAATTGCTGTTTGTACGGATCAGTTGGTAGTAATCCATTGATTATAACGAGTGAAAACCAACTGACTTCTCTCTCACACACACAAAATGAGGAATGTGGTTTACCTAAATTATTTACACAAGTTTTATTTTATTTCTTTTAATCCACAACTACAATCAATAAATAGAAACATTTTTTCAACTATTATAATTTACTAAGTATTAATTCTCAGCAATCATTAATTCTCATCAGATTATAACATTCTTGAAATTATACGGTTTCTCCCTTACACATGTAAAAATAAGTCTGTCATGAAAAGGAAAATGTCATGATCATATAAGGAGTAATAAAGCCAGAATCTGTAGTCAATACTTTTTAAAAATAACTGGTAAGCATTAATTACTCTCTGACAAAAAATTCTAAGGGTTTACTCAGAAGCAGATTAGAAAAAGGAAAACAACACCCAGTTATCCTGAACCATAATCAGTCTCATTTCAAAGTTAGAGGCTATTATATAAAAGTAGAGAATATTACATAAAGAATGCATCATCTTTATAAATCAGTGGTTCTCAGTGGGGGTAGGGGGTTGATTTTGCCCCCATCAGGACACATTTGGCAACATCTTGGAGACATTTTTGGTTGTCACAATTGTGGGATGGGAATGTTAGGAGCATCTAGTGGGTAGAGACCAAGAATGCTGCTAAACATCCTACAAAGCAAAAAAGAATTATCCAGCCAATAGTGACAAGGTTGATAAATGCTATTCTAAATGTGTAAACTCAAACATACTTTTAGATATAAAAGTTTCAGAAAGGCAGTAAGGACTGTGGATAAATGGGCTTTCATCAGACTTAAGTTCAAATTTTGGCTCTACCACTTACAAGCAAGCTGTGTGATGCTAGTTAGGTTATTTGATTTTTCTGAGCCTCAGTTTTTTGAGTTGCAAAATGGAGGAACTGACTTAACTAACAGGGTTTTCTTTGTGAAGATTAAATGAAATAATACATGTATAGAACAGTAGCTACCGTTCAGAATATGTGGTAAGGTCTTATCATGCAAAAATTGCTTCAAAAGGAATTCTAACTGCTGGTTTTCACACAACAGTACTGTTGAATATTAGAGATTTTCTTTATATAGAAACTACATGTTGCTGTTAGAAAGACCTGGACTTGAATTTTAGTTTAATTACATAAGAGATACATGAACCCTTTTTTTTTTTTTTGCTTCAGTTTTCTCATTTTGAGGGATAAGTGTATTTGAATACTTATCTTTTTGAGAGGATTAGAGATAATGTACATATATACAACTCCTAGCACAGTTACTGTCATACAAGGGGCCCTAAATAGTTAACTATTGTGAACTATAAAAAGGATTAAGTCTCACACTGACAATATCATTTATTACTCTAAAGTTCTTTCCTTACATTAGTTATTTCAGTAATGCATTTCCTAAGAGACATCAGATTATTTAGAGTAAAGAAAGAGTATATATATTTTACTGTGAAAACAATTACTGAAATTATTTAGACTTAACTGAAAATATACTTTTTGTAGTATTAGAATTTCATCTTAATTAATATAATATTAAGGCCTCTAGCTTTAAAACAGTAATAAAATACTTTCCTTGCAAACATTATAACCAATCCTAAAATATTTGCTAACATCTGAGATACCTTATTAAAGCTCAGTTATCAGCACTGGATAATATTTATCTTCAATAATTTTTCCATCTATTTCAATAAGTGTTTATTAAATACTCATTATGTGCAGGCACTGTGCCTGATGCTGCAAAAGATAAATAAAAAAAAAAAAAGTCCCTGTTTTCCAAAAAAGTGTTTCATGCAAATTGTTAGTGATTCAAAGGAGGAAGCTGGATAGCAAAAGGAGGTAAGAGGACCTTGGGAATCAGAAAACGTTTTCAAAAGAAGCAAAGCCAAGAAGAGTTTTGAAGGCTGGCTAGGACTCTGACAGCCATTTGTGGTGGGGTAAAAAGTGGTGTGTACCACTGCAGGCAAGGCATGGAGGCAGAAAATCACAGGGAGTGCTCAGGAAGAGCAAGTAAGACAGTTTGGATAGAGTTAAGGATACTGGCAGAGAAGTGGATGATAAGGCTGAAAAAGAATTAAAAACTAGCTAATTTAGCACTTTTTATAATCCTCATTTTCTCTTTGTTTAAGCTTCTTTGTATAAAAAGATGTCACTTCTTAAGAGTCTGTTCATCTGAATTCTCCTCTAGAAAATGCATATGAAGAATATCTTAGCAAAGTATTCATGGTATTAGTAGTCAGGGTTTGTAATCTTCTGTTACCTTGGTGCCCAGATGACTTGTCAGCCTTCGAGGAGCAGAGTGTGTGCTACTAGAACTCAAAACACTGGCCGTTTCATGGTCCATTCGTGTACATGAACCCTAAAAATTAAGCAAATTATAGATAGTATAATTTTTAGATAAATATAGATAACTTCATATTAAGGTACACCAATTGAACTCTTTAGGGTAAACAACTAAATATATCATTAAAAGTATGATCTTTACTGCTTGCTCAAACTGAATATTTTTACCCATAAACTTACTAAGAATATTTTACAGACAAACTAAAAAGGAGATTTCTTGCAAGAGAGTTAAACTGCAATGTGAAAATAACCAAACACTGAAGAAATTCTATAGTAATATATTTTCACAGATTGAAAGGAATAAAACCACAGTTAAATATAAGCTGGCTGGGCCGGCCTGGTGGCGCACTGCTACAGTGCGCCGCTTGGGAGCGCGGTGGCGCCTCCCGCCGAGGGTTCGGATCCCACATACAGACCGGTTCCCGCTCACTGGCTGAGCGAGGTGCAGGCGCAACACTGAGGGTTGCGATCCCGTTGCCGGTCCCGGTCCGGTACGGGCGCAACACTGAGGGTTGCGATCCGTTGCCAGACATGAAAAAAAAAAAAAACAAAAAAGGAAAAAAAAAAATATATATATAAGCTGGCTGATGGAAAGCAATGAAGAAATGTTAAAATTCTGAAATGCTCCAAATAGTCAGAAAATTAAATATGAATTCAGTATAGTCCAAGTTCTCCAAGACCTCACAGTTAAAAGAGGGCTGTTTGAAATTTCTATTGGAGAAAGACATGAAAAAAATAAATAATTACAGTGTGATATAAGCACCACAGCAGAAGAATGTATAAAATACTGAGGGAAAACAGGAAGAAGCAACTACCTGTGTAGGAACTACTAAAGACAGCATAAAATAAGTAACATTTAAGGTAGGCCTTGAATTTTGGGGGTAGGAGACTGATGGAACAGTCTGTGCAAAAGTATAAATATGGAGAGCATGGAGTGTTCCAGTTTAATGTAGATAGAACACAAGGTGTATGGTGGGAGATAAAGGTTGGGTTAAATCATTAAGTATTTCATGTGTCATTTTAAAGATGCTTCTCTCAAGCTATGGATGCTGTGGAGTCACTGAACTTTAGGCAGGAGAATGGCACAACCAGAATTGTCTTAAAAGTATGGATGGCAGGATGGAGAGATCACAGGTGGGAAATTAGGGAGAGGGTATTTTCAATAGTTGAGCCACTCTGAGGGCACAAACTAAGGCAGTGAGAATAGGGAAGTAGAGATGTCCTTGGAGGGTATTTAGTGGACAAAATCAACTGGCATGGTAACTGATTGGATGTGAGTAAAGAGAGGTTAGGAGTCAATGACAATTTAGAGGTGCTGAGCTCGAATAAATGAGTAAATAATGGTGCCACTGATGGATTCAGGAAGCCCAGAAAGATATGACTGTCACTTCTCACTGTGTGACAGAATTGCAAAGATTACTCAGAGCCCAAATATTAAGAGCAATGAGAAGCCCAAAGGGACTGCACCAAGAAAACTCCTGCAAGAAGGGAAAAACAAGGTGCAGCACTGAGTCGGTATTTGCTTCAGCTTTTATTGTAAAGACAAGGAAATATAAGAGAAAAAACAACTTACTCATTTATCAAAGGAATGAAAAGAAATTGGATATGGGGCAATCTCTGGAAAACATCTTGAGAAAAAAAGGAACGGGAGTGAAGCTAGATAAGAAATAACCTTAATTATCTAATCTAGCAGAAACTATTTGCTGTTTTCAGCACTTAGGTTCTGCATAAGTGTATTTAGGACTTCTGCCCTTTGTGCACTCCCTGTTCTTTGTCAAGACTATGTGCTCTCACAGATGATGGCTTTCAGTGTGGGTACTGAGCTCACCTTTGAACATACTGATATTCAGTAAGAATATTCAGTGGGCATCTGAAAACATAGGATGCAACCCTGCACGGGAGTGGAGAGTGCAGATAAATATCTGGGACCTATCAAAATATATGCCATAGCTAAAGCCATTCATTAATAATTAAGAATAATGATGACAAGAATAGCATTCAATCAGAAAGCAATATTCACAGGCACTCTCTTGTAGTTCTCAATCTTTCAAGATGAAAAGCTAGAATATAACTTCTTTGAGGACAGAAACTTTATTCTGTTCCCTGCTGTATTCTCCGAGGGGAGTATTAGGCCTAATAGGTATCCACAAAATAATTGTTGAATTATGAATAAGGACAGAGGACACCATTTCCGGTTCTAATTATCTTTCAGATATATATGCTCTGGCTTATTGGAGAAAGGGATGTGGTAAAGAGAAAAACACCATGGGAGAAATAGTTTTGAAGACTGTGACTTGGTATCTCCTACTCTGGAGGGTTCAAGGGGTAGAATGAGTCAATATCTCTGAATGTACCACATATTCCTTAATTTTGGAATCAAAAGACTTATCATTTCCTTTTGTGCATAAAGTTCACTTTTGGTGACATTATTAGAAACTTCCCTGTTAGCTAACAACCATAACTGTTTGCTAGCTAACCTCCACTTAGGTGGACAACAAAGAAAAATATTAACAATGCATTCCTCAGTGATTAGTCCAAATTCTAATAGGTAATTATTAAATGCTCACACAGAAATTTCTGAATTTGTTATAAAAAGTCCTTAAATAGGTAGTACTCATTTATGAGAGGCCTACTTGGACCTTCCATAGAAGTAACATGATATGCCAACGTTAGGTTTTCCTGACTAGTCCACAAGAGCATATTTTAGATCATTTACAAGTGTTTTTAAGAGAAAATTAAATTTGTCAAACTCATTCAACTGTCCACTTAAAATGGGTGCATTTTACTGCATGCTAATCTTTCCTCAGTAGTGTTGATTTTAAAAAATCCTAACATGAGAGATTTTAAAAATATCTCCCTTTATAAAAGCATTAAAAAAATCCACTTATTGGGCCGGCCTGGTGGCGCACTGCTACAGTGTGCCGCTTGGGAGCGTGGCAGCACTCCCGCCGAGGGTTCAGATCCCACATACAGACCGGTTCCCGCTCACTGGCTGAGCGAGGTGCGGGCACAGCACCGAGGTTTGCGATCCCGTTGCCGGTCCCGGTCCGGTACGGGCACGACACTGAGGGTTGCGATCCGTTGCCGGACACGAAAAAAAAAAAAAGACAAAAAAAAAAAGGGGAAAAAAAAAATCCACTTATTCACACCCATATAGGGAAATCCAGGGTTGGGTTAAGCATACTAGTAAAGGGTCCAGAGTGGCTCCTCTTTCTTGTCTCTATTCCCTTTGTGGGTCTGGATTCCTCATGCTGATTAGTCCCTCAGGAATACCTCTCAATTTGAATAGCTAGTTAGCACCCCTCAGGGAAGGAAGAAGAGGCAGCAAGGAAAGACTCATCTTGCATCTCTTTCCACTGTCACCAGCTACTGAGCGCTTCTAGAATGGTCATTTCTTCCAGCATGGTCGTTCAACCCACATGCAACCAAACAACAAACATTGCCTGAACTCCTGCTACTTTCTAGGTAGTATGCTAGTCACTAGGGAATAACTGAATAAGACATTCCCACCCTCTATACACATAGAATCTAGATGGGGAGCCCAACATGTAAATACACAGTACTTAAGTGCTTTGACAGAGGCTGTGTGAACACCCAGGAAAGTACATAACTCAGTCTTTGGAGTACAGGAAAGCCTTCCTGGAAAAAGTGGCATCTGATTTTAGACTTGAATTATGAGGAGGCATTTAACCAACAAAAAGAATGAGAGATTAGCCACAGGGTAGCCTAGACTCTCTTAATAAGGAGGACATATTTGAGAGATCAAGACTCAGGGTAAAGAGAATAGTCAGGAGCTTTTTTTTTTTTTTTGAGTGTAAAGGGTGTGTATGTCTGTAACATGAGGCAAAATTATCTAAAAGTCAATAAATTTTTATTCAACAAATTTCACATGTTGTGATTCCTTCCACTGTCCATCAAGGTCACCTTAGTTCCTCTAAAGCTTGAGTCAATACTTATCTTTAAGATAGACCTTTTTAAAAGAACTGGAGCTTAATCCAGAGGTGTCCTGTCATCCCTACATAACAATAATATAAAAGTAAGTTTCCAGAGATGGTCATACAGCAATCAAAAATGGGTTCTGAAGTCAGCCTACCTCACAGGGTTTTTTTTAGAAAATCTAGGTAAGGGGCCTTTCATGGTCTATTGTAGAAGGGGAATTACTCCTTATCCTGAAGCAAACATACTATCTTTGAGGATATTTAAATATTTTTATTGTTTGTAGGTGGCCTCTAAGATAGCTCCTAGTGATCCCTGCTGCCTGGTATTCACACTCTTATGTAATCCTCTCCCCTTGAGTCTGGGCTAGAATTAGTGACATGCTTCTCATGAACAGAACGCTATAGAGGTGGTAGGGAAGCACTTCTAAGATGTTACAAAGATTGTGGCTTCCATTTTGAGCACCCTCTCTTGCTCTGAGGGAAGCCAGCTACTACATTGTGAATTGTCCAGTGGAGAAGCCCATGTGGGAAGAACTGATGTCTCTGGCCAACAGCCAATGAGAACCTGAGGCCTGCCAATAACCATATGAGTGAGCTTAGAAGCAGATCCTCCCCTAGATAAGCCCTGAGATGAGTGCAACCCCAGCCAATACTTTGACAGCAGCCTCACGAGAGATCCCGTACCAGAGACACTCAGTTCAGCTGCACCAGAATTTCTCATCCATAGAAATAATAATAAATGCCGAATGAAGATAAGTTTCGGGGTAATCTGTTATGCAGCAATAGGTAATTAATGCATTATTTGAAACAAAAGAAAAACAGGGGGTTAAATTATGAAACAAAGGAAAACCTATTTCTACAATAAAACATGTTCCTGACATTCATTTCAGTGTAGACACCAAATCCTTAAGTTTCATTCTTAGTATCTTCCCATATAGCTCTTTGATTATGGGACACTCCCTACTCCCCTGATCTATCTAGCTAGAAACCTGGATGCATTTACTATCATGTGATACCAAGAGGACTTTTCCATACCCACACTCCCTGTGAGCTTAGAACTTAAGCCTTAAGAATCTTTCTTGGGCCTTTTATTAAGAAGGCTAGACCTGAGCTAACTTCTTCCAGAGGCACTAGAATCTCTACCCACAAGAAATGGTAACTTCCTAAGAACTATTTCCCACCCAACTCATGACTGAATTCTGAAGAAATATGAATATGATTAACTTTCTCACAACCTCAAGATCTGCTAAATCAGTCATGCTGTACATCCCTTAAATCAGCCTTGCTCACTAAAATGTAAGTACTTGCTGTATCATTCCCAACTCTCAGCTTTAAACTGTGTGAGACCCTATTTCCCACTGTTCTTCCTATCCAACCTTCCTTGTGGAATCCACATTCCATACTTCATTAATACCCATAAATCCTCAACTTTTCAGTTAATACTCCTTTTACTTCCTGGACTTCAACTTTCCCTAAGACATTGCTTCTTTAAAATAGCTGGAATATATAGTGCATGGATCTTTCCACATACTCCAGCTTGGAAGGGATGAATCACAGCTAGCTCCTGCTAATTTTCAGTAACTTTGCCCCACAGTTATTCCATCCTACCTGCTTGGCAATACTGCAACCACAGATGAATCCAGTGGTCTGTTTCTCTACCCCTTTAAATGAGCAAATATAGATGTGTAGAGGGAGGAAGCCCAGTAAAAATAAGGTACTGAATGAAATAAGGCCAGTGTGGCTGAAGTGGTGGGAGCAAGATGTAACATAAAGCTGACAAGATAGGTAAAAGCCAGATTATATAGGTCACAATAAAAAGTCATCCTTATTCTAAGAATCAAGGGAAGCCAATAAAGGATTTTATAAGGAGGGTGATTTACTCTTCATAAGTCAGAGTGGATATGGGCAGGAAACCAGGTAAGAGAGGGGACAGAATGAAATTCCACATGGTGAAAGAGATAAGTGCACCAGGATAGAAGCTTTGGTGCAGCATGCTACTTTTTTTTTTTTTTATTGTAACATAGTTGATTGTACATATTTGCACAGGGGTACAGAGTTGAATATCCTTACCTGTGTGCGATATACGATGCTCAAATCAGAATACTTAGTATATTCAACATTATACAATGTAATCGTTTTTTGTGGCCCTTTACCAACTCCTCCCTTACTCCCTCTCACCCTCCCCCGCTTCCCCACCTCTGGTAACCTCAGTTCTGTTCTGTGGAGCATGCTAGTGTGATCCTGAAAAAGTCAAAGAGACTGATTTTCATTCTCAATTAGTGTCAATGGTTCTTGTCTCTGGAGCAAATAATAAGACTAAACAAACTAATAAACCCAGGAGGTTGTCATGTATAGAGACACTACTAAGATAGGTTAAAGGAATCTTGCTGGCATAACAAATCACAGTCTCATACATATAGATCACTCATCTACATTAGGATTTGGGAGTGACTGTAGTGTTGTTTTTAAAACAGTGATTGAAAGTAACCAAATAAACAGTATTAGCAGTTTTAGTGCCATACAAACACTGATTTGGTGGGCAACTCTGTGACTGATAGTGCCAAACAAACATGCTTATTATGTTTACTACTGAATCCATAGCACTATCATCATTTCATTCACCGTTTGAAGGATGAATTAATATTGGACCCCCATTTACTATTTTCAATAGATCTCCTCTGTCATCCTTAGACTTAAATGAATAACATGATATATCATGATAGGACTCTGGAGAGAGATAACCTACACTATCAAGCAATAAAAATTAAGGCCATACTTCTAATTTCCCAAAATGAAAATAGTTTTATAGTTGTTATAAATTATAAAAATAACACATGCTTATTATAAAAAAAATTAAAGCAATACATAAAGTATAAACAAGAGAGTAAAAGCCACAAAATTCTCAACACTTAGAGATAACTACTGGTATCATTTAAAGAACATTCTCCCAGACATTTCTCTATGCATATACATATATAGATGTGTATAATGAGAGATCATACATACATGCTTTTTTCAAAACTAAAAAAGTTATAATTATTTTTCTAAGTTAATAATATTTATTAATATTCAACAAGTATTTGTTAAACACTTGCTCTGCCAGGTACCATACTAGTTGGGTATAATGGTGAGCAAGAGCAATATAGTTTAAACCAACAATAAATTGTGCTAAGTGCCATGAGAGCACAAGTATAGAGTATCTGAGAGCACGCTGTTCCAGGAAGGCAGGGACAAGAAAAAAAGTTCAGGAAGAAGTGATATTTATTTATTTATTTTTAAAGAAGCAATATTTAAACTGAGGGGAAGGATGAGGAAAACAAATACAAGTGAACTGAAGCAGAAGAGATTTCTACACAAAGAGAACATCATGTGGAAGGCCTGGATATACTCAAGGAACTGACGAAGCTGAAGTTGAGGAGTAGTGAGAAATGGGGCAAATAGTGAGAGAGACTGCCAGAAGAGCAAGCAATATAAAGAATCTGGATTGTATTCTATGGGTAGTGGGTAGCCACTGAAAGGTTTAAACAAGGAAGTGGTATCAGAGTCATCTGATTACAAGGTGAAGGATATATAACAAAAGCACGGCTGAAGGCTGAAACAAAAGTTAGATATCTACATAAACAGAGACATAACTTATCATTTTAAACATTTGCATGGATGTACCATGTAGGTTCCATGAGGCCAGGGACTGTCTGTCCTCTTCAATTCTCAATCTCCAGAGTCCAACACAGTATCTGGCACATAATAAATATTTGTTAATTTTTAAGTAATTATTAATAGTAGTTAACAATGATAATAGCTGTTACCTCTTATTGTGCACTTACTATATGCCAGGGACTGTGTTAAGTGCATACTTCATTTAATTCTCACAACTATTCTATGAGGTAGGTGTTATTATCATCTAGTTTTACTACTGAGGAAACACTAAAGCTCAGAGAGTTAGTTACAAGGTCTAAGCTAGTTAGTGGGGGGAGTGGGAATTCCCATGTTTGCTGACTCCAGAGCCACTTAAATAACCACTTATCCACAGCTGACTGATAATTTAACAGATTGCTTATTGATAATGTGCTTTTTGGTTATTTCTAATTTTTTTGCTATTAAAAATAATATTATGATGAATCTCTTCAAACATGTCTGACCATTCTGCATTGATTACCTCATAAGCATAAAATTTATTTATTTTTAAAGAAGTGATATTCAGATGTTGCAATGATGGAACCAGACAGCAGGTACATTACAAACTTAGATACATTTTACAAAACTGCTCTCCAGAAAGACTTTTCCATTTCATACAACTAAAAGCAAAACATGAGAATACGTGGTTACTTACCATTACCAGTACTGAGTGTTGATGATCTCTGTTAACTCAATTCCTCCACCAAAATCTCATTTTGGTTGTAATTTATATTTATATACAATTATTAATAAATTTGATCATCTTTCCTTATGTTTACAAGTCATTTTAATTCTTCCTTTTATTTCCTGTTCATGTCCTTTGCCCATTTCAAAATAGTCTTTAAATAACTGATACGTTTTGAATTTTAACTTTTTGCTTGCCATCAATATTTGTATATAATGTGATCTTGCCTTCTGTTTGTCTTGTAATCTTGTTATGATTTTCTGGCATACTAAAGTTTTACATTTTTGTGTGAAACTTAATGATGCTTTCTTTATGATTTTCCCATCCAACTCATGATTATAAAAATTCTACCCATATTTTCTTCTACTTTTCAAATATTTTAAATAGTTTTCATTTTTTACATTAAATCTAATATACTCAGAATTTATTTTGATGTATTATGTGTGATATGGATTCAATTATCATAGCCAGTTTATTGAATAGGTAGTTTTCAAATTATGTAATTATTGGAACATGACTTAAAGCACTAAGAGTAGGTCTAATCCTAAGCAAATAACTTTTTTTCTGTCAAATTAGACTGAACATTTCTTCCTTCTACATTTGTGCTGGAACATGTAAACTTTCCAAATAATTCCCTAAATAACAGAGAAATAACTCAAATGTGCTATTTAAATATAATTGTTTTTGTTCTAATTTACCATTTAAGAGTTTTCCAGTGTAATGCTACCTAGTGATACTGACAAAGTATCTCTGTTTTAACTCAGTAAAATAAATTTAAATACTTAAGTATGAGACATTTTAAGCTTTAAATTTTAATAACCCAGTAGAAGTATACTCTTTTTTATAAACAGTACTATCAAAATCAACCTATTATCAATAGTAGGAAAATTATCTTAAGGCCAACTTAGTGAAATTCTACTTTTAAAAAATCATTTACAACATAAAAATATTCACTGAAGAAAATTTGGAGAATACTGAACACCCCAAAGAAAAATTTTGTCATACCAGGCTGCATTTCAAAAAAATCTAATAGAAAACTGATGACAGCATAAAAAGATAATGGTTCTACATTTTAAAAAAATCAAATTGACTTCCAAAATAATGTGGCAGTATTTAAACATGATTAGGCTATGTCTCTTTACTTTTTATAAGCATCATCTCAGAATCATCTTTTTCAAATAAGATTTGGATTTCCAGATTTATGTAATCTTGAAGTACAACAAAATAAAAACTATAACAAAGTCCTTATGATAATTTTAAAAACCATAAAAATGTCTGCACAGAATGCCTTAGAGAAAGAACAGACCAGACCTATTCATTGCAAGCAAATAATAACTAGGTCAAATCACAAATATAACCAAAATGCAGCTTAAATTTTTTTTTTTAAAAAAAACCTCATGCTAATCATTTTAGTCTAATATAGAAACAATCTAGAGCTCTAAAAAGATATTTAGAAATTTTAAAGACAGCATTATTTTTAGATGTGATAAAGAAAAATGACAGCATTTGGTACTGAATGCTTCTAAATATCTGTTCAGGACTAAAGGAAATAGATAAGATTTACAGACCATTCTGAGAACCAACACAATCCATATTCTTTTCTGAATATTTATATATAGTTCAATAAAAAAAATATGATAAAATAAGTTATTTACCTGACCACTACCAGAAGTTGCCATGTTGATTTCTGCCACTCCTTGACCTTCATTCTGCCGCTCCGCTTCATGTGAGCCGGCTTCATGCTTGCTCTGAGATGACCTCTGCTAATATGGAGTTAATATTATTACACACAAAAATGATGTATGCTTTCTTAGCCCACAGCTTTTTGTCTGTTTTGTTTTAAAGCTTTGAATGCATCAGTTACACAGGCTGACAAAAACACAGAAGTGCACATTACACTCCATAACCTTCAGCACAGTTAGCAATTGACTATATTTAAGAGGAAAGTGAAGTGCATCCCTTAAGCATTAGGGCTGCACAAGACAAAGGATTTTCTGAGACGCACAGAAAAACCATCCTCCACCAGCTGTGCTCACATCACTATCAGGAATATAACCCAACTAGAACAAATAACTGCCTTTTCTGCAAGGTCACATGATTCTGGCATTTAATGGAGCTGCAAATACAACAGTTAAACTATCATCTAAGCTTACAAATAGCTGTGTAGGTGTATTTATACAAAGAATATATATACATCTTCTGCTAATACAAGTCATGCAAAACCAAATGATAAGCTCTTAGATTTTGATATGAATAAAACCTAAAACCTTTTCTAATGCAACCACCATCTGTTTTACAAAATAAAAATGACAGATTAATCCATTAAAAGCAGTCATTTCAAGATAGATTATATACAGTTCAAAGCAGTCCTTTGTAAAAATACCACAGTAGAATCAGAGAAATAAAATAACTTCTCACTATCTTTTATAGGAACAGCTATATGCTTGCTCTAGGAAAATGATATACTAAAATAAAAATTATATTCTAAAATGGCTCCCACTGGAATTTCTTTAAATATCAAGCTTTCCTAAACCGTTTTAAAATGTGACTTAAAAAATTAATTTACATGTGACATTTCCATCAATAAACTAATATTAGTTATATGTAGGCAAAAGTGAGGTAGCACCCAATAATTCAGAAATAGAAGAAAAAATAGTACCACCTGACAATTACACTATAAAATTCAACAAAATCAACAAGAGTAGAAATCTACAGTCAAAATTCAACAAAATCAACAAGAGTAGAAATCTACAGTCAACCTAGAGACAAAATGAATCAAAGACCACTAAAGACGACGAAGATTTGAAACATAAGATGTCAATATATTTAAAGAAAAAAAAAACTACTGCACATCTGCTACGTTAGCTACTTATACTAAGTGCTGGGGAATACAGTGTTAGCAAAACCAAACAATGTTCTATGCAGTCTCGGAGCTTACAGTCTAGTCAGGGACACTATCAAATAATGAAAGAAATAACAATAAAGTTAAAACTTTGACAAGTGCTATGAAAGAAGGATACAAGGTACGATGAGAATTTATAAGAGAGATGTGATATGGTCTGGGGTTTAGAGAAGAGCTCTCCTAGAAAGTCCTGTTTCAATGCAGACTTGAAGAATAAATAGGAGTTAACTAGGAAAACCAGGAGGCTAATTAGAGAATGAGCGGTCTAGGTAAACAGAAGCTCACATGCAAAGGACCTGGGGTGGCAGGGAGTGTGGCTTGTTCTAGTATGTCAACAAATCATGGTATGGCTGAAACACCAAAAATAAGGGGGTAAGTAGAACAAAAAGAAGATGGTAAAAAAAATCTTACTTGATTTTATTGAATTTTAGTGTGATTTTTAGATGGCACTCTTGCCATTTCTAAGTTATAGTGAGGCCACATTACTATTCCCCCACATAATACTAATTATTAATGGGAAAAGATGTATGTAAATTAATTTTTTAAGTCAAATTTTAAATGCTTTAAGCATGCAGAAAACATAGAGACCAGTTAAGAGGCTAATGTATTAACATAAATGTGAGATGATAGTACTTTGCACAAGTGAAGCAGTGATTGAGAAAAAGAAGTGAAGACACATAGGTAAATGTGACAGGGTTTGGCGATAGACTGGATATGATGAGTGGAGGAAGAAGTCTGGTGTCAAGTATTACTCCCATGTTCCTTGGCTCACACAACTCAGTAATGATGATGCTATTCACAGAGATAGGTAATACTGAAAGAGGATGAGAATTTTTTTAGAGGGAGGTAGGGTGGTAAGGAGGGCTTAGAAGGAGTAGATCATTAACTATGTTTTGGGTATGTTGGATTTAAAGTGCTTTTGACACATCTAAGTGGGGATGTAGAGTGGGCACACAGATTTAGGAGTCTGGAGCTCAGGGTTATAACAATAAATTTGACAGCCAATAGCATATAAATAGTAACTGAAGCCCTAAGCATAAATGAGATGGTCTTACAGAGAGAGAATACAGAAAAAAGAGAAATAAGCTTTATGGATTATCTACAATTAATGCCCAGATAAGGGAAGATGAGCCTATAAAGGCCACAGATGTGGAAAGAAACCAAGAATGATGACGGTGATGGTGATGAGTATAAAAAAGTTTAAAAAAAAATTAATGTTTACTATGTACTAATCACTGGGCACCTACTGATCTATTTAATCCTCATACTAACCCTACGAAGTAAGTACTATTATTGTCCCCATTTTACATATAAAGAAACTGAGGCACAGAGAACATAAAAGCAGCCAGCTTTCACAGAGCTAGAGTGGGAATTACAACCCAGGAAATCTGACTCCAGAGCACAAACTACTATTTAACACTATCTTAATTTTCTTTCCTCCTTCCTCTTTCCTTAATTACTTCCCTTTATTCTTTCATTGACCCTAGGCTACAGGCCTGCCTGTACTTTGACCACTGTCCAATATTACTACTACTGTTGAAGACAAAAGAGGCTATTGCTGATTCCTGTGAAAGAATTACCCTATGGGCCGGCCCAGTGGCGCACTCAGTAGAGTGCGGTGCTTGGGAGCACGCTCCCGCCGAGGGTTCGGATCCCATATAGAGACCAGTCCGCTCTCTGGTTGAGTGCGGTGCGGGCGCGACACCGAGGGTTGCGATCCCGTTGCCGGTCACGAAAAAAGACAAAAAGGAAAAAAAAAAAATTACCCTAACTATTTTGCTCATTTCCATAGCTACTGAACAACTTCCTCCAGGTTTTCTACCCGAGGCAACAGAACTGAAAAAAATTTTTTTTGTTTAGGTATTTACATGCAACAAAATCTACCCACTTAAAGTATACAATGATTTTTAGTATATTTACCAAGCATCACCATAATCCACTTTTAAAAATTTCCATTATTCTAATAAGATCCCTCTTGCCCGTTTACAGTTAATCCTCATTCCTACTAACAGCCCCAGGCAACTACTAATCTGCTTTTTGTTTTCATAAATTTGCTTTTTCTGAACACTTCATATAAATGGACTTATTATCTGGTTTGTTTTACTTAGCATGTTTTTGAGGTTCATCCACGTTATAGTATTATCATAATTTGCTACTTTTTATTGCTCAATAGTATTCCATTGTAAGGATATACCACATCTTGTTTCTTCATTCACCAGTTACTACACATTTGCACCATTTCTACTTTTGGGCTATTCTGAATACACTGTGATGAACATAAAAGTTAAAGTCTTTGTGTGGACATATGTTTTCATTTCCCTTGAATAGATATATACAGGAATGGAATTGCTGGGTCACATGGTAACTATATGTTTAATATTCTGAGGAAGTGCCAAACTGTTTTTCTTTTCTTTTTTTTTTTTTTTGAAGATGACCAGTAAGGGGATCTCAACCCTTGACTTGGTGTTGTCAGCACCATGCTCACCCAGTGAGCTAACCGGCCCTCCCTATATGGGATCCGAACCCGTGGCCTTGGTGTTATCAGCACCGCACTCTCCCAAGTGAGCCACGGGCCGGCCCGCCAAACTGTTTTTCAAGTGGCTGCACCGTTTTACATTCCCGCCAGCAACATGTGAGGGCTCCTGCTTCTACATCCTCATCAGTGCTTATTACTGTCTTTACGATTATAGTCATCATAATGTGTATGAAACAGGATCTCACTGTAGTTCTGATTTGTGTTTTCCTAATGACTAATGATTTTGAATATATTTTCATGTGCTTATTGGCCATTCCTATATCTTCTCTGGTGAAAAGCCTATTCAAATCCTTTGCCCATGTTTTAATTGGGGTGTTTGTCTCCTTATTAATGAGTTGTAAGAGTACTGTGCATAGGACATTAATAAGAATTTCTCACCACCTATTTTCTGGATATTTGTAAGCCATGCCACATTGGCCTCACAGCTCCTATCCCCCGACCCCAATGTATTTACTTGTCAATAAATGAACTATGTCTGGAAGGATACACAAGAAAGGAGTAGCACTAGTTGCCTCACATACCCTTCTGTAACTTCTGATTTTTGACTTATGTGCCATAATTACAACACTTGAATCATGTCCAACATCTAGACCTAAATCAGAATTGTTAGCAGGTAGGACAAACACTATAAGCAATATGCTTCATGATGGAGAAATTATTTGGCAGAAACCTTTTCTATTCTTGTCTCTACTACTTTTGAACTAACTTATGAGTGTCCACTCCCCAGTTTTCTCCATCTTCTAGCTTCTCCCTCTATTCTACATTAGAAGAATGACAATAATGAAGTAAAGAAACTCCAAACAGCAAAATAAAAAAAGCATTTTGCTTCATTCTTAAATGTGACATTGCACCTTCCTTTGGTTTACATTTACTAAACTATCAGGTTAAATATAACCATTTTAGGGTATGACTGATGTAACTATTTTCATAACAAAAGGAAGCAAGAAGAGATAAGCAGTCTGCTCTAAATCCAGTGATATGAATAAAAAGATTTGAACAAATACAAAAAACACAAACAAGTCCCCAACCTGAAATAAACTTGTAACAGTGCTGGAAAATGAGGATTACTATTAACAAGTGATAATTTTTTAGTAATTTCCACAGGCCAGAAAGTTGGAAAAATTTGAAAACAAAGGCAGAAAAAATGATGTACTGGGCAAATGGCAACAAAAAGCCAGTGTAGCAATATTAATAGCAAAGAAAATGAAGTTCAAGGTGAAAACATTAAATGGAATAGAAGGATATTTTACACAAATAATAGATTCAATCAACTAGAAAACATAAATGTCAATATTGATTTACAAATATTAAAATCTGTAAGATGCAGCAAAACAGTAATAATCAAAATATAAGAAAGACAGGGAAAAAAGATTATAACTAGAGAAGCTAGAAATACAATAGCAGTGAAACACAAAGCAGAAAATATCAAAAAGGAAAATATAAAATGTAGTACTGCTCAATTAAAAACAAAATCCAGCCTATTTGAAATTAATTTTTAAAATAAATTATAGCAAGTCTGGTCAAGGAAAAAAAAAACATACAGATAGGGCCAGCCCGGTGGCGCACTGGATAGTGCGCCGCTTGGGAAGCGCGGCGGCGCTCCCACCCGAGGGTTCGGATCCCACATACAGACCGGTTCCCGCTCACTGGCTGAGCGAGGCGCGGGAGCAACACCGAGGGTTGCAATCCCGTTGCCGGTCCCCGGTCCGGTACGGGGGCAACACTGAGGGTTGCAATCCGTTGCCGGACACGGAAAAAGACAAAAGACAAAAAAACAAACAAACATACAGATAAACTACACTAGAAAGTCCAAGGGGACATAACAAGTGGAGTGCTGCATATAACAATGCCAACAAAACTAAAAAAGAAGCAAGAAGATACTGTTCTTTTTCAGTCCTTAAGATTAAGTCAAGATTATAATATGTAAATCTATTCCTTATATTACAAATATTTCATTTATATTGTCTTAAGACAGCCATGTTAAAAGCTTTTAGGATTATGCTACCACGCTGTACTTTAATCGCCTACTTAGCAAATACGTATTTAAACATATTTTAAATTGAGATGTGCTAAAACCAAAGTTTCTATGATATTTAAAAAGCCAGGCATGGATGAAAACATTCTTAAAATGAACTCTTTCTTTTTAATCTCTTTCAGATGATTTTTTTTTTTGGGTGGGAGGGGGAGTACTTACTTCCCTATCTCAATTCTGTTTGTATTGCCAGTTCTGCATTTTTCAGTTTAATGCATCATTATTGATTTCCTATTATGTAAGAAGACTGAGTTCTCTTTCACTATTCCCCCAACCTCAACACAACATTCACACTGTTTCTCTATAATTCTAATATCACTTTATTGCTAGATAAAATTTTTACTATTTATGTCACTTTGACTATTACATTCTAATCATGGCTGGCATGTGGTATACTATGATTATTTTCCTTTACAACGTCGTGTTGTACATAGAGTTAAAGGTCATCTTTTTGGTTTTGTTTATTTGGTTTTCTGTGTACTTACAACTTATCCTCAGTTTCTCCACCACTGAGTGATTTCCTTTCCTTTCAATACACTTAGAAACAGCAAGTATTCTACTGACTTCATCTTCTTGGGCTTATCTCTCCTGAAATTTTCTCAATAGTTCTAATATGGACTGGGTTGCATTCTCTACCATTTACCTCAGGATCTCCCTTCATCTTCATTCTGGTGATTCTTTTATCTCTTTCTTTCTCTTGTATTGTATCCCCTGTGTCATGGATCCCAAATCTTCATTTTTCTGGCTTCACATTTCATTTTGTTTGAGTATATCCTTTAATGGCTTCCAGAAAACAGTCCATGAGAGAAACACATTTCTGAGACTTTGCCTATCTGAAAATATTTTTATTCTACTCTCATATTTAATAGACAGTCTGACTAGAGATAAATCTATAGGCTAGTGTGGTATAATAAAAAATATATCTGGTTTGTCCCTTTGTACCTGTCACGGAGCTTCAAAAACTCTTGAGTTATAGGGATGGGAGCTCACCACCGCCACGTGATTAGAGTTGGAACTTTGGGCCAGACTGACCTCCAGAGAGGGAAGAGGAATGGAAATTGAGTTCAGTTATGTAGCCAATTATTTAGTCAATCATACAACTGCAATAAAAACTCTGGATATTGAAGCTCAATGGAGCTTCCTGGTTGGTGAATACACTGATTTGCTGGGAAAGTGACACGCCCAGATTCCAGGAAAAGAGTGTATGGAATCTCTGCACCCCCACTGCACCCCCTTCCCATGACCTTGCCCCACGTAACTCCTCATTTGTCTGTTCTTGATCTGTATCCTTACAATAAAACTGTAATTGTAATATAGAGCTTTCAGTGAGTTCTGTGAATCACCTCAGTTAATTATTGAACCTGAGGGCATTGTGGGAAGCCCCAAATTCATAACCCACTCAGCGGAAGTGTGGGTGGCTTGGGGACACTCAAACTTTGTGGCTGGCATATGAGGTAGGGGCAGTCTTGTGAAAGACCTTGCCATTAACCTATAGGGGTCTCTGCTAACTTTGTGTAGTAGTGTCAGAATAGAATTGTACTTTAGTATATCCACTTGGGGTGGAATTTATAGTCAGCAAGGCAGCAGCATGGGTTGCCTGGAAACACATGAAACTTGTGGTTGGCATCTGTAGTGGGAACAGTCTTGTGAATGACTCTGTCCTTTACTTGTGAGGTCTATACTAACCCCAGATATTTAGGATCAGAATTGAACTGAACTGAAGGACACTCAGTGGTGTCAAAACATAGCTGGAAGTAATTTTCTTTCAAAAGTTTTAAGAAACTGCTATCCTACTTTCCAGCTGCCAGTGTTTCTGTATATAAATCTAAAGGCATTTGTATTCCTGTTCTTTTGTGTGAAATTTGTTTTCCCTTCCTTCTCTAGGTTTTAGAATTTTCTTTTTATCATCAGTGATCTGAAATTTCATCATAATGTGCCTTAGTGAGGGATTATTTTCATAACTTTTATTATTATCAAAATAAATAATAATATGAAATTAATAACATAAAAATAAATGTTTTCAACTGTGGTGTTGGATACTGGAGAGATCATTTTATTTGGAAAACTATGCCCCTTGGTTCTGGGAAATTTTAATTTATTTCTATGATGATTTTTCTCTCTAGTTTCTCCATTCTCTTTCTGGAACTCCTTTCATTTAGATATCGAACTCTCCTAGAATGATTCTCCTTTCTATTTTCCATCTCACTGTCTTTTTGTTCTATTTTCTGAGAAACTTATCTCCTAAACTTTCTACTGAATTTTTCATTTCTGCTGTCACAAAATTAATTCCTAAGAACTCTTTTTAAAATTCTCTAAATGTCCTTTTGTATACCATCCTTTTCTTGCTTTATGGATACCTAATCTTTTCTTACTGAGAATATTAATGTTAGTTTTATTTTTTGAAGTTTTCTTCTTCCTGCAAGAAGAAATTATATATTTCCATAATCTTTCTTCTTAGAAACTTGGTGGTCTAGCTGGGTTGTTTTGTTGGTGAATCTTCCAATTTAAGTATCTTTAGGTCTCTTCTCTTGGGTTAGTCACATTTCTTATAGGAGTTCCTTTAGAAACTTGCCTGGAGATTATAAGCCTGGATGCCAGTGGAGTGGATTTCAGCATTCAGTAATAAAATTTTCACTTAATTCATTTTTTATTATAGTATCCTCATCTTCAATTACACTAGGCTTACCCCTATCCAACGACCCTTAGTTTTACCCTTTCCAGAGGAAAAAATTTCTCATCTTTTGCTGTGATTGAAAAGGAGCAGTCACCTAGTTGTGCAGAGGTGTAGAGAGGTTCTAGAGTCTCCACCTGCTTCTTAGATTTTCAATCATTCTCCTGCTTTTTCCACCCACCTCTTTTTTGGCAGCTAGCCAGTATGGGGATCCAAACCCTTTATAATACCACACTCTAACCAAATGAACAACTAGCCAGCCCCTTTTATCCTTTTTTTATCCTCATACCCAAAGGTACCTAATATAGCCAGTTCTGGGACCTTCTGAGACTCCATAGTGTACACTGGGTTGCTTCATGACTTTTCCTGTTGCTGAGTGAGGGGTCTATAATATGCTGGAATAGTTACCATCTGTTTACTTGCTTCCCAGCTCCCCAAATTTTATTGTTTTTACCTACCCTGGTCTTTGTGCCTTCTTCATTTTATCCTTTTACCATAATTTTAATGGAGTTTGTGGAGTAAGTACAAGCAAAAGTGTATGATGAATTCTAACTATAGATTACATATAAGGAAAAAGCTTACTTACTGCTTGACAACAGCCAAATTAAGTTAGTTGCCTAATTATATGTAAACTGACTGCTGAAGTGAGGTATCGTATGGCTCTTTAAATTTTAACTGCCTAAATGTTATAAAGAAATCAGAATAGTCAAGGTTTTTGATAATTTCAAGAAAAAGTTATAAAGCATCTCAATTCTCTAGAACATCTATATTTCAACAATGCCACATTTACTATACATATTTTCTTTCCTTAGAATAACTACCTATATTTATACCCACAAACAAGAAAAGTAATTTACTAACCTCAGCTTCTGTTGCTTGGGACTGTAAAAGCTGTCGTATACGAAGTATGTCCTTCTCTATTTGTTGAATTCTGGCTATTCTTCGCTAAAATAAAATAAAATTTAAATATGTTTTTATTAAAATATTAGTGTAAATAATCATACTATGACTACCACTTAAAAGCTCAGAGTTAAGCCAAACCATTCTTAAGAAGTTATATATATACATACATACTCACATATATGCATATATGTATATGCATTCTCACATTAATGACAAATTAGAGTCTGTTCAATCTTTTTATATATCTAATCTTATGCAACAGATCTCTACATCTGTTTAGTAAAATTGTACAAATGCTAATCATATATCAAATTGTATGTTGCACATATTGTGAAAATTGATGTTTTAAAGTTACTCGAAGGCTGGCCAGTTAGCTCAGCTGGTTACAACGTGGTGCAGATAAAACCAAGGTCCAGGGTTCAATCTCTGTACCAGCCAGCAGTGCCCCTCCCCCCTCCCCAAGTTATTCTCAAAAAACTATTTCAACAAAGATAAAATTACACCTGAATTTAATCTTTTATATTAATCCAGACATTAATATAATGGATTTACATAAAGCATAGTATACCTGTAAAGGGAAAGAATACCCAATTTGTTTTAATAAAGATCAGGGTTTAAACAATAGGACCAACCCTGCTCAAAGTTACTACTGTTACAAGTCAGTAGTATTTTTCAGCCTTTCCAAATACCTACAGCAGCTAAACTTTATTTTTAATTCCAACACTAGAATCACAAAGATGGAAGAGCTTTTGCTTTCCTACTATACTGAGACTGTTAAATGGCCACAAAGCAGTAACTATAGATCAAACTACATGAAATTAAAACAATGTGGAAAAAGTGTTTTTTCAAAGGAGTTAGATTTTGTTTTAATTTTTATAAATGCTAGTGGAAGAGAAACAAACCAAACTACTTATCTTTATTATAAAGTCCTTGCAAATTGAAATTATTTTTAAAAATTAGTTTTAAAAACAAGTACTGATAATGTACCACTTTCTGCAATAATTCTATAGTTGACATCCTATAATACTGACGTATCAAAAATTGTATTATAAAAATAATTGTTTTAACGGGAGGAAAAAGTGTTAGAAGCTAGATGGAGTAGTTCTAAACTATATTGGTCACACACTCCATTAATAAAAGATTTCTGAGCATATAACCCCTAACAGATAAATAATAAAAGTTATATAACAATTAGCTTTAAGTATGAGAGTACTTCAAAAAATCTGTGGAAAAACAGAATTAAAAGATAATACCAATCTTTCCATGAACTTTCTTTTTTTTTTCCTTTTTGTCTTTTTTTACTGACTGGCAATGGGATCGCAACCCTCAGTGTTGCGCCCGCACCGCGCTCAGCCAGTGAGCGGAACCGGTCTCCACATGGGATCCGAACCCTCGGTGGGAGCGCCGCCGTGCTCCCAAGCGGCGCACTCTCCAGTGCGCCACCAGGCCGGCCCTTTCCATGAACTTTCTGAAGACCCCTTCTATATATACAAAACTTACTCTTAGATCACATCTCAATTTGCTTAAATACAATGTCTTCATGCTTTTGTTACAACCACATTAAAAATGCTTAATGCTGCTACCCAATGTTATAACAAACAAAGCACAGAAAAACTCAAAGAAGTTGTGCTCACTGCTTCCCCAATCAATCTATCTTCCTTCCTTCCTTTTTAACAGTACAAAATGTTGATTCTCTTATCATGATTCTGAAATCATACCACGTCCAATTCACATCATGAAAACAGGCTGAAGAAGAAATGCCTGTACTTTTGGCAGCTTTCTAAGGATACTGCAAAGACGAGGGATCACTTACAACCAGATGGTAAATACAAGAGTACTTCAACAAAAAGTTCACAGAAAGATTCGCTATCTTTTAATTCTATTTTTCCGTGAAATTTCTGAAGTAACCCCATATTTCCTGGCTTTGGAAAAACAACCAAACTACACACAATTACTGGCTTTCTAAGTTTTATTGTTTACTCCCTTTCTGTATATAATCAACACTCCTCCACCCATAAAGTCCTAAATCAAAAATTTTAATATTCAGAGGATGAAAATAGGAAATTATATCTAATATTCCTCTCAATGACATTACATTACTTTATTGTCAACATCTCACTAAATCCTGAAGTCATGTCTATGTCTTGATGTCCATTGAGGTGGGTGATTTCTGACATGACAACCTTGTGCTTCTGTTTCTTAAATGAAAATGGAAGAAGCCAGTGGTACAGTTTCTTTCCTTTTACTATATGACAATCTTGAATATTTATGAAATTATGTTTAATAACAAATACTAAATTGTTCAAAAGTGTGGAGTTGGTATGACTTTAGAAAAAGTGGTTTTAAAAAACTGTAATAGATATACAGATTCAGGATAACTCTCAACAAATTAGAAGGAAAATTCCTTAACTTGATAAAGTTATCTGTGAAAAACCTTGAGTAAACAACATACTTAATTGTAAAATTTTAGAAATATTCCCTTTAAAGTCAAGGCAAGACAAAAGACCACCATTATTGTTTCCATTTAAAGATGTATTAGAATTCCTAACAATACAACAGCAACAAAAAGCTATAATAACTGGAAAGGATAAATAAAAATTGTCCTTATTTACAAACAATATGGAAATTCAAGAGAATCTTAAACTACCGAGACAATCAATAAAAAGAGTTGAGGAAGATTGCTGGATACTTATTATTACTTAAATGTAAATTAGTAATGTTATTAAAGAAAATCCCATTCACAATAACAACCAAACTACAACTTATCTGGGAATAAACCTTTAAAAAATGTATAAGACCTTTATGGAAAGTATTACAAAACTTTACTGAAGAACATAAAATAAGACCTAAATGAATGGAGAGATATGAATTTAATATCAGAACTGATAGTAAATATTAGTGCTTACTATATGCCAGGTTCTAAATGCTTTCATATGTACTAACTCATTTAATCCTCACATTTTACAGTTTACCATTATCTGTATTCTACTGATGAGAAAACTGAGGCAAAGAGTTTGCTCAAGACCACAGTGCTGTTAAGTGGCAGGTCTGGGATTTGAACCTAGGAGATCTGGCTCCAGAGTCCATCCTTTCAACTAAGGTGGCTCAATATTGTAAACAAACCAAGAAGGCTCAATACTGTAAAAATATGCCTTCTCCTTAATCTATAAATTCAAAGTAATTCTAATCAAAAGTCCATAATGCTTTTTTTTTGAATTAGACAAGGTGATACTAAATTTCAAATGGAAGAGTAATGAGGCAGAATACAGCTACATTTTTAAAAACAAAAATAAGGACTCACCCCACCAGGTACCAAGATTTAAAAAAACTACAGCAAATAAATATGGTAACAGTGCAGGCACAGAGAAACTAAAATAGACTAATGGAATAGAGTCCAGAAATATACAGCATATATAAACTTAGTATAAGACAGAGATGGCATTACTAATCAATGGGGAAATATTATAATATCCAATAAATGATAAAAAGAAATTTAGTTAAAAACATAAATATGTGTATATGTATGTGTATACATAACTGTATATATACACACACTTATAAAATCAAATGTGTGTGTATAAAAAGTAGATCCTTACCTCCACAACATACACAATAGCAAATTCAAGATGAATTAAAGACCTAATTGTAAAAATAAAACTGTAAAACTATTTGCAGTGGATTGAATGGCCCTCCAATGTTACTGAAGCTTAATCCCCACTGTTAACTGCTGAGGGTCAGAAATCCTATTATGATAATTGAAAGGTGGGACCTTGAAGACGTGATTAGGTCTTGAGTACCATGCCCCAGCTAATGGATTAATGAAGGTGGTTATGGTGTGGTTCTGATGGCTTTAAAAGGAGAGCATGTGAGTCTCTCTCTGCTCCTGCCTTTCTTGCAATGTGATACCCTGTGTCACACCAAAGAAGACTCTCACCAGATGTGTGCCCTGGGCTTTAGACTTCCCAGCCTCTGAAACTGTAAGCAATAAATTTCATTTTCTTACAAATCACCCAGTTTTCCTTCAGAATAGGAAAAGATGTACAAATAGATCACAGAAAGCACCTGGCAATATGATTAATTTAGCTTTATAAAAAAGCTTATTTTTGTTATCATGATTAATACAATAGAAAATGGGTAAAAGATATGAACAAGTAACTTAACAGAAAGGAAACCCAAAGTCTAATAAATATGTATATTAGATATTCAATTTCAGTAGAATTTAGGGAAATGTAAACTAAAATGACAAAATGTTTCATTGCCTACTGGATTGTTGATCATAAAATCTGACTCACAAGTGCTGGAGAAAACATGCAGAGACAGGAATTCTTGCATACTAGTAGTAGAAATGTAAACTGATAAGATCACTTTGAGAGCAATTTGGCAAATACTAGTTCAAAACACTCATACTTTATGACTAGCAATTATGCTTTTAGGTATACAGCCTAGAGCAGAAGTCTGCAAACTCGGGCCTGATAGACAACTGTTTTTGTAAATTAAATTTTATTAAAACACAGCCATGCCCATTTGTTCATATATTGTCTGTGGGTGCTTTCCTGTTACAAAGGCAGAGTTGATTAGCTGCAAGAGACCATGTGGTCCACAAAGCCTAAAATATTTACCGTGTGGCCCTTTAAGATTGCTGACTCCCAACCTAAAGAAACTCTTGCACATGCTTGTTTATAAGACTTAAATATGTTTATCAGAATTGTTTTTAATTGAAAAATCATAAACAACCTACATGCCCATCAACTAGGGAAAACAGATAAACTATAATAAACTATCATCCACATAATTGTAAAAAATTATAGCAATACCAAAGTATAAGTAACCTTCACCTCATCAATCCCCACACTCCAGAAAATACAACTTGATGTACGTTTTTCCAACCTTTGCTTACATGCCTGTAGAAGAGTAGGCACCACCATACTAGGTAACCAAATATGTATTGAACAAATAAAAGAGTAAATAAATAACCAAACTGTTAACAAAGGTAGCTAGAGACTAATAATCTCACGTAGGCATGAGCAAGAGTGAATTTTGTTTTGAGTTTCCCCAAATTATTTACCATTTGTAGGTGCTTTATTGGTTATTATTATTTTTTTTAATGAATTGCCTGATTCTAAGCCCTTTTAAAAACACAGGCTTGTCTTTTTCATAATTTGTGGGAATTTTTATACTTTAGGGATATTAACTTTTTTCCCTTTATGTGTTATAAATATTTTCCCTTAGTTTATCTTTTGTGGGATGAATGCGTTAAAATTTTATGTAAGAAATCCCAACTCTTTCCCTCTTTTTTTGCTTTTGAGTTTCCTTTCTCATTTAAGAAAGCCTTTGTCTTATATTTCCATCTATTAATTTTAGGCTTATTTTTCACATTTAGATATTTAGTCCATTTGTAATTTTTCTTATTTAAGATGTGAAGTAGGGGTCTGATTTACCTTCTCATCTTTCAAATAGGTCCCTAGTTGTACCTATATCATTTATTAATTTACCCTTCCTCTTTAAACTTATAATGTAACTTTTGTCATTTAAAGATTCCAAAGACTCCTGCATCTTTTTCTAGTCTCTATTCTGCACCATTTGCCCATGTCTATTTCTGTGCTATCATTATACTGCAATTATTATAACATCCTTACAATAAGTTTTAAATGTTAAGGTAAATCTTCATTAATTATGCTTTCTTCCCTAAATATGTCTGAAAATTTTTACATTATAAACTCTAGAATCATTTTTCCAAGTTCCAAAAAATATTAAGATTATGTTTACAATTATACATTTATATATTAATTTAAGAAATATAGACATTTTAAGGATATTAAAGTCTTCTCATCCAGGCTTCTCCATTTTAATAGTAGTAGGTTTTTTTTTCTCCCCCTCACCTCCTTCCCAACCTCCTTTAAGGCAGTATTTATGTCCTTCAGCAATTTTATATTTTTCTTCATGTGGTCTTTCCTAGGTATTTTAAAGTTTCCTGTTATCGTGAACAGGTCCTCTTACCCCCATTTCCATTTTTAACTGGTATTTATGGCTTCTAGAGAAAAGCTACTGATTTCTGTATGTTTCTTAACTCCAACCACCTTACTAAATTCTCTTATTAGTTAAAAAAATTTTTTTTTGTTCATTCTCTATGGCTTTTCTAGGCAAACAACCATATCATTTACAAATAATTATTTTGTCTCTTCCTTTCTAGTTGGAAAATAAGTGTAGTATTATACCACATATGTATTTTTCTCCTTTTATTAGTGTAGCCTCCAAAACAAAGTTAAATAATAGTGATGACAGCAAGCACCCTAAGCACTGTAATGATGATAACCTCAGTAGTTCTCTATTTTCTTAAATTAACATAAGGTTTGCTTCTGGTTTCTGGTAAATACTTAGGTTTGAAAACTTTCACTCTATTGTTATTTTATTTGGAATTCCTATCCACTCCATCTTACAAATGAGGTCCCACATTTTTTTCTCACGGCCTTAGGCCCTCCTGAGATCTCTTTCCAGGGCCATTCTTTCACTTGCTGAGTCACACAAGCAGGGAGTTAGGATGGAAAGGACTGCTCTGGCTACTGTATTTCCACTATTCCCACTGTCTTATTATTTTGAACAGTGCACACTACTGATATAATAATTCATTTAATAATTCTCCAAATAATGGACATTTAAGTTCTCATTTTAAAATCTCTTACATATATTCTTACAATGAATAGCATAAAATATTTATCTAACTAATATAGAGGGCATAGGCATTTTAGTTTTGACAGATAATGCCAAACTGTCCTCTACAAATGTATCAAGTTATTCTTACAACAACAGGGTAGAGAGTTCTTCTCACTCCCACACCCTTAACAATATTGCATGCCATCAAATTGTAACATTTTGCCAGCTTGATAGGCCAAAAAAAAGGTACCTTATTTTGTGTTACACCTCCCTGATGACTAGCTATGTTTAATATGATGTTTAGGTATCTTTTCACAATCGTTTATTAGCCACTTGAATTTATTTTGTGAAGGACTATTTGTATCTTTTGACTGTCTTGCTGTATGGTTATCTTGTTTTCAATTGATTTGTAGGTACTCCTTGCATAGTAGGGATATTAATTCTCTTATATGTGCTACCAACATTTCCATTATTTGCCTTTTTTACATTGTTTACAATATTTCTTTAACCCTAAACTTCATATGGTTATTTACAGAATAAAATGAATTCTTGTGTTTCTGAAAACATGAGATAAAATTTCCTCAGGATATTAACTACCAAAATGAAAACACTATTCCAAAATAAAATAAAAATGACTGTATCAACACATATCGAACAAAATGGCCAAGAAAGAACTCAAGTTAATTTCTCTTCCAGCATATAGATTAAATTGTCTGTAACACACCTATTTAAATTTGTATAGTAGAAGAATTTTCACATCTACCATCTCACCTTATTCTTCGAGGATCTCTAAAAACAAACACATTAACAGATACAGAATACTGTATACAGTATTCCAAATACTCACATTCTAAAAATGCAAATTCATATAAACCAAACTAATAATTCTCACAGTTTTTCCAGAAACAAACATGTTTGACATTTAAAAAAATCCACGAAAATCTCAAATTTAACTCTAAAATGGACTATATTTTTGGAAGTTGTTTATATATTCTTGATTTTAATTCTTAGTTATATGGTGATAAATATCTTCTCCCAATTTGTAACTTATTTTTTCAATTTCTTTAAGGTACAGGATGAAAATAAAGTCTTAATTTTAATATAGTAAAATTTATCAGTCTTTTATTTTAGAATTAGTATTTTATGTCTTAAGAAATCCTCTCCTATTACAATATCAGAAACATATTTATGTATATTTTCTACTGCAAGGCTTAAAGTTTTACTTTTGACATTTAAGTCATTAATCTACCCAATGGGATGGGGGCAAAAGTAGAATAAGAAAGAATACATTATACACAGATATTATAATATGATAACTAACACACACATATGCACCCATGTGCACACATACACACAAACATTAGTTAAGCCCCAAGCCTCACTGTAAAACTAACAGGTATGAACTATGAAATGCACCATGGCACTGGCGTTTAAGTACCACTGTATTCCTACATAAACAGAATATATGAATATATTCTTTTAGCAAGCTACCACATAAAAGATAAAGACTGTACTTTGGGAAATGTAAAATTTCCTATATTAGTGATTTTAAAACTATGAAAAAACTTTACCAAAAAAATGTATTTATACCATACATACAAATGTAGGTCCTTCTTTTTATTTACTATTTACCGAAAAAAAATCTTCAAATGTTTTCCTTACAATTTGTCCCATTTTTTTTTTTTTTTTTAATTGTGCATGTTTGTTTTGAAACAGCCAACACAATTGGCAAAGCCTATTCAGGGCTTAAAAACATTAGTCAGTCATACACTTGTGTCAATATAAAATTATATTCAATAGTATATAAAAATCCTTGATGAATAGCAAAGTTAGTTAATATTCTTTATTGACATTAGTTTAGGGTAGAAATATGGGAATGTTTTCTACTCAACTTATTTAATCTTTCCTAATGTTCTGTTTCCTTCCTACTATCCTTGAATGAAGGCTTCCTTTTTAAGTGCACAACTTGAATAGCAGTGACAAATTCTGAACGTAATTATACACACTTAGTTAAAAGAAGTAAAAAATCTCAAAAGAGAACTGAAGCTGGCTATCAGCTACCAGAAGACCAGCAACTAACTTTCTCCCTCTTAGAATTCCGAGGCACAACAAAACAGTACCGGGGAAATGAATATGGTGGAGGCAGAATTATGTGAATATTGGGTATGCTGCCCAACAGCCACAATAAATTATTCTTACTTTGAAATAGTGCCAAAGTAAAGACAGACAAATACCTTTAACAGCAAAATTTAATCAATGTTAACAGCTGTAATTCACTACATTCCTAATAGCTCTTCCCTGGCTGATACTGGTTTACAGTTTAAAAACAAAGAAATTACCTGTGCTCGTTTTTCCATATCCTGGCAAGTACCTAGTTGTTCTTCCATTGCAACTCTGATTTGCCTTGCTTCATATTCCAATTGCCTTCTGGTCATATCTGTTTGTAGGGAAAACTAAAACCACAAATAATATAAAAATATTAATATCTCATTGTGTTTGTGTGTTTATCAACAAAAGCAAAAAAGCACACAAATACCAATAAAGAAAATTAATAAGCAAATGTTCATGGTGCATGAGAGTTATGTTTTATTCCAAGGAGTCCTAAAATTTGATTACAGGTGCTAGGCTCAGTCTGGATCACTGAATGTGATAACAGAATTGAAACACTTATTGTCCCAAAGTCCCAAATGGCTTTAAGTAAACTGGACTACTTCATTTAAAATATACTTGGTCCAGTTAGGATAAGACTAACTTCAGTTCCCTTATGCTTCTTCTTCACTGAAGAGGCACTACTTTTAATTATTAAAAACTAGCATATTAATGTGGACAGCATAGAAAAACCAAGAAATAGGTCCATCATCCTTATGTTTATCCTTCAATTTAAGGTAAGGATTACCATACACATATAGACTAAACAGAGAGAACTTTTTCATTTGTAAAATGAAGAAAATGGGATAAGAAAAAGCCTTTATGTAATTTAGATAATCATATATAAAGCAGACAAAGTCAACACAGACTTTGGTAAAAATCCAAAAATGAGTCAGGGTTGAAATAAATAAAAAGAAGTACTTCCTCACAGAGTGGGTGTTAACACATTCAAAAATTTATTAACCCTCTAATTAAAATTCCAGGCCCTCTGATAACTGCCAGGTATACAGAAGGATGAAAAGGACAAGGTAATTAAATTTATAAACACATGTCCTAAGAGGTAATAAAGGCTACAAATATGATTAGATAAAATGATAGTTAACAGAGTTACAATGGGCCATGAAGGGAATAAGGAAATGTTATAGATTTTTTCACGTTCTATGTACCCAAAGAAAACTACATCTGACACATCTGACTTGGAATAGTACTCTGGTCCAAGAACTCCAAATTACATTCTCAGTTTAGGTTAGAGTAGTTCTCACCCTTTTCCCTTGCAATATACAGATGACATTCATATGCAAAATGTATTCCTATAGGCACACCCAAATTATGGGTTGCAATATAGATTAAAAAGTCTGCATGTTATTTCTTACTCCCACTGAACCAGATGTAACTCCACTCTTTTGTCTTCCACTTCCCAAACCCCCCTGCAAAAGAAAGTTAAACATGACATAGTATGTTGTAATAATGTGGTTTAGAATTGATGTTCTAAGTAATGTCTAATATCTTGACAAGCAGATAAATATTCCCATATGAAACTGTTCATTAACTTGGCTTCCTAATATAAAAACAAAATTTGTGAAATTTAAAATTAAGGTATAAAATACAAGCTGTATAAATTTGTTAACATTGCCGATGGTTCATAATAATGTCTTATATATACTATTAAATAAACATGATTGATTATTTAATAAATTAATATGGAATAATTAACTTGTTTGACAACTCATTTTTGTTTCAAATCTTAAATAACTGTCCTTGAGTTGTTCATATACACCTAAATCCTTTCCTGAACCTAACTGCATGCAGACAATGAAACTATGGATTTTGTAAGTTTTCTAATTACCAAAGTGATGGGGAACAAAACTATGCTTTGTTATTTTAGTTTATAAAAGTAAAAATCCTGCCAAATCCTTCTGAGTTCCCTAATCCTCATCTGTTAACAACTTTCCAATATCCATTCCTTCACTACTTATGTCTCCTTAATTCCCAGGAAGATTTTTAAGGACACTGTCAGAGAGATACTTTCTCTCCCTCTCAAAACTCAGGATGATTGTTCTAGGAGAGTGAGCACTTCAGCTATGGTTCTAGCTACTGCCAGCCAACACCCACACGGGAAATCTGGCTAACTACATGTTTTGGAAAAAATTTTCCTTCTTTCTATTTTTACTTTTTTGTCTATTATGTTCTCTCAAAGTGCCATTAGAAAATAAAAAATCTAAGCTAAGAGAATAATTTATATTTAAATTAGCCTATTTTCTCTTTTTAAAAAATATATAAAATATTTATGGACAACATCTGAAATATATAGTCTTGTCTGAGAAAATTAATGTATTTTAAAAATATTCTTATATGTGACATTCCATGAATAAAATAGTTGACATGGAGAGGTTGGGTGGAGAAGGACAGGCTGATAGGATTACAATTTTTTTTACATATTTGAAAAACAACAGACATTAGTACTTGCAAAAATACTAAAAACCACACCTATAGCTATTATCATTTATGCCTGGAATAGGATTCAAATTATCTTCAAAGGTATTTTTATTGCAAAAACTATCTGGCATGATTCCTGTAATACAGTACAAAAAATAGGCAGATGCTGATAAATATTTCTAGACAATTTGTTTGGCAATTCAATACATGTAATAAAAAACCAGTTGCCTAGTTAACTCTTGAGTCCTTTAGGATTCAAACAATAGATTTTCTCAACTAGAGGTTTACAATAAATATTTGTTTGAGTACAATGAAGTTTTCTCATCTTTATAAACAAAAATCCATTAACTATTATATATTCAGATTTAAAGTTGGATAAAACATATTACAGTTTACAAATAACTATAAATTCAGTTATCCTGAATTTTCAATGGATAGCCTGGGTTATTTTTAAAGATCAAGTTATTAAAGTCTAAAATAAGTTGTATTGCCAAGTTACTTACATTTTCAGTTAAAGGCAGACTATCTATTCTTTTAGTGAGATTCTGAAGTTGAGCATAATACCAGTCTTTTTCCTTTTCTTCTTTGTCAAGATCAGCAAGAAGTAATGATCTATTTTTTAAAAAAAGGTAAGTTTACACAATGCTAATACAGACCGCAAGTAAGAATCCTTACCAGCTGTCATTGTAAAGTTCTCTATTTAAACTAAAGTATTAATAATAAATAAATGAAAAACTTATTGATTTGGATTTTTGAAGGTAGAACTTAGAATATTGTAATCATTAAAATTTGAATACTAAAAAGTTTTTACTTTTTTTCCTAAGTAAGTTGGTAATCATCCTTACTGGAATCATTCTTACTGGAATCATTCTTACTACAATACTTATTTAGAATACTTAACCATACCTACAGCAACTGATCCTTTTTTTTTTTTTTTGTGACCAGTAAGGGGATTGCAACCCTTGGCTTGGTGTCGCCCGCACCGCGCTCAGCCAGCGAGTGCACCAGCCATCCCTATATAGGATCCGAACCCGCGGTGGGAGGTCTGCTGTGCTCCCAGCGCCACACTCTCCCGAGTGAGCCATGGGGTCGGCCCCTACAGTAACTGATCTTTAATGAAGGTACAAAGAATACATATTGAGGAAAGACAATTTCAGTAAATGGTACTGGGAAAACTGAATATCCACGTTCAGAAGAATGAGACTAGCCCCCTACCCATCACCATATACAAAAATAACTCCAAACAGATTAACCTGAAACTATGAAACTATTAGACTTCAAAAGCCCAGAAAAATAAATAAATGGGATTATACCAAACTAAAAAGCTTTTGCACATCAAAGGAAACTGTTTAACAGAGTGAAGAGACAACCTACAGAGTGGGAGAAAAAATTTGCAAACTATACATCTGACAAGGTATTAAGATCAAGAATATGTAAGGAACTTAAACTACCCAACAGCAACAAAACAAAAAACCCAACTGAGAAATGGGCAAAGGGTCATAATAGACACTTTTCAGAAGAAGACATACAAATGGCCAAAAGGCATATGAGAAAATGCTCAACATCACTAATCATCAGGGAAATGCAAATCAAAACAACAGTGAGATTCCACCTCATTCCTGTTTGAATGACTATTATCAAAAAGACAAAAGAAAAAAAGCGTTGGTGAGGATGTGGAGAAAAGGCAATACTTGAACACTGTTGGTGGCAGTGTAAACTTGTATAGCCGTTATGGAAAAGAGTAATGGAGATTCCTCAAAAAGTTAAAAATACTACTACCATTTGATCCAGCAATCCCAGTGGGTACATACCCAAAGGAAATAAAGTCAGTATGTTGAAGAGATAGCTGCACTCCCATGTTTACTGCAGCACAATTTGCAAGAGCCAAGATACGGAATCAACCTAAATATCTAACAACAGATGAATTAATTAAAAAAGCATGTTATACATACACATTGGCATACTACTCAGCCATAAAAAAGAAATGAAATCCTGTCATTTGTGGCAACATGGATGAACCTGGAGAACATGATGTTAAGTGAAGTAAGCCAGGTACAGAAAGACAAATAACACATGACTTCACTGATACGTGGAATCTAAGAAAAAAAAAAAGATATTATAGAGGCAGAGAATAGAACAGTGGTTATCAGAGACTGGGGAGGGAAGTGGACGGAAAACAGGGAGAGGCGGGCCAACAGGTACAAAATTACAATTAGAAAGCAGGAATAAGTTCTGATGTTCTATAGCACAGTAGGGTGATTATGGTTAACACTTAAGTTTTGTATATTACATAATAGCTAGAGGAGAGGCTTTTGAATATTTTGCCACAAAGAAATGATAAATGCATGAGGTGACTGATACATTAACTACCATGACCCAATTATTATACAATGTATGTATGTATCAAAACATTACATTGTACCCTTTAAGTATGTACAATTACAATGTGTAAGTTACAAAAAATAAATATAACGAAAGACTTTCTTCACATTTATTTTAGTCTAAGAATATAATGACAGGTAACAGGTACAGATATAACAAAATCTAAAATTAGTACAAGATTAAAAAGAATAATAAAGGAGTTAAGTAAAGCAAAAATTATGTCAGAAAAAACAAACCTAGAGTATAGACAGACAAGTGTGGCTTTCAGTTTCGCAGTAGCCAAAATAATAAAAAATATATTGTCACTTTGTAATAAGAAAAAGTTACTCTGAGGGAGAGAAACTTATTTGGATATGAATCTGTTATATAATTCCTGAACAATCCAATTGATGATGTCCTCATTAGCAATCTATATTAAGATACTATATACCTGATCATTATAAATATAAATGC
The DNA here is from genome assembly GCF_000696425.1 of Galeopterus variegatus. Lineage (NCBI taxonomy): Eukaryota > Metazoa > Chordata > Mammalia > Dermoptera > Cynocephalidae > Galeopterus > Galeopterus variegatus. The sequence continues at coordinate 352,328 of NW_007726496.1, read as the reverse complement.
ACAATATAAGAAAACATAGTAGGTACACAAAGTATATGGTCTATCTCCTTTCATGTGGCTCTTTCCCAAAGCAACCACTTACAGCTTTCTTTTGTGTATTTCTCTATAAATGCAAGGATATATGTACATACTTACATGTACATTTTGAACATAAATAGTAGCATTATATATGTTGTCCTATAACTTTTTTTCCACTTAAAAATCTATCTTGGAGATCATTCCATATCAGAACATAAGGAGTTATTACATATTTTTTGCTAGTTGCATAATATTCCATGTATTCCACAGTACTCAAGCATCCATGAAAGGGTACACTATAATCAGTTCTTCATTGGTGGGCACTTGGGCCCTTTCTAATCTTTCTAATGCTGCTGAACAGCCTTATTTAATTCTCAATTCACAGATGTGCAAGCCTGTATACAAGATGAACTCTTAGGGTATACAAATTTTTAACTTATTGTCCTTGTTACATGTACCAATTTATGCTCCTACTACTATCTTTACCAACATATTTAATCCAACTTTTTAATTTTTGCATATCTAGGGTTTTCTTTATCATAACGGTTTTAATTTGATTTCTTTTTCTTTTTTCTCCTTTTTGTCTTTTTTACTGACCGGTAACGGGATCGCATCCCTCGGTGTCACGCCCGTACTGGGGACCGGCAATGGGATCGCAACCCTCGGGGTTGCGCCTGCACCACGCTCAGCCAGTGAGTGGGAACCGGTCTCCACATGGGATCTGAACCCTCGGTGGGAGCGCTGCTGTGCTCCCAAGCGGCGCACCCTCCAGTGCGCCACCGGGCCGGCCCTGCCCTAATTTGATTTCTTAATATGAGTGAGGTTAAGCATTTTTCAAGTTTAAAAACCATTTGTCACTATTTGAGGAAGGCATCCCAGGAACCTGTTTCAATTCTTTGATGAACTGAGGAATTTCTAGCCATCTGCCTCAAGACAGCCTGCGGCTCACCCTGTGGATTCTGGACTCTGCAACATCAATTGGATTTCCACCCTGCCTGCTAGCCCTACAAAAGCTTCCAGGCAGCCAGTCCCTACCATGTATGTAAACCAATTCTTTAATTTATATTTAAGAAAATTCTGCAGTGAGATTTGAAGGAGGAAGAGGAAGGGAGGAGATCTGGGGCATGATGAGTGAGACCTAGTCTGCCCACAACCAACAGGACAGGAAACGTTCGGGGTGTAAGGGGAGTACTGACTATTTTCCTTAGAGGGAATTATATTGGAGCCCTTCTGACTAACATGGGGCTGATTTGGGCAAGAGTATAGCCTAGAGTTCTCCCACCCTACAGGGATACTGCCATATTCCCAATATATTCTTAACTCTTAAACTTTCATGTTATTCCAGTGGTTACCATTGAGCTACCAAAGATGACAATGGAAATGTGCTGAAGCTGGCAATAGGCTCAGCCACTGTGACTTACATTTGAAAGGGCTCAGATTCTGAAAGAAGGGGAGGGAGAGTTGCTTTCAACAATGAATACACACCATTCTTGTATTTGCCCAATGGTAGACTGAACTAGGAACCAGAGAACCAGAATCTGTGGGCTAGCAGATCTCTTAATCTATAGGAATGCACACTTAAATGATTGTGCCAATTACATTCTTAACTGAATTGTCTTGACCTTTCCCTCCACCCCTGTTAATTATCCCTCTTAAAAAACAAAATATCCTTTTTAATAAATTAATTTATATCTTTAAAAAATTTTGTATTCCCTTTTCTGTGACTTTTTCTTACTCATTAATAAAATGTCTTCTATATTAAAATGGTAGCCCTTTATCAGTTACTGTGTTACATATATAATTTCTCAGTTTATCACTTGTCTTTTAATTTTGTTTATTATGTTTTTAATATGTAGAAAATTTTGGTTTGCATGTAGTCAGATTTGTGGATATTTTCTATTATGCCTTCTGAAGTTTGGTCATACAGAGAGATGTTCCCCACTGTGATATTATTGTTACTTTAAAAGTTCTATTTAATGAATCTTAGTAGTGAGTATAAATATGAGTATGTGGAAGGTTCTGTTCTTGCTAAAATTTCCTTTCCTTTCCTGAGAAGCAATTTTAAAAACAAGAAATAAGCCTTCATTCTTGATGTGGCAACCTCGATAGTGAGGGAACACATGGGAAAGAAGTTAGCCCCTGCTTAAAATGTAGCAACCTCAGGGAAGTGCAGACCAATGAGAAGCTGCCCCTTCTCTCCCATTTCTGACAAGAACAGGATAAAGCGCTGTTAAATGCCTGAACCCCTTTTACAGCTGGGTACCATAACTAGCATAAAGATGAGATCTGATTTTATTTTTCAGCTTTCCCTAGTGACCTGCAGGACCTATCAGTTCCAAGGTGAGGGAGAGTGGGATAGATGGTGATGCTACTATTTCCTCTGATTGTTCTCCAGTAAGTGGCTTTATGAAATAAGAGCTGGGTGTTAAACATATTACTTAAATTGACAGCCAATGGCAGTGGTGGTGGTGGAGTGAGGGGGAGATTAGGGATACTAAGGAAAAGCTGTTATTATCAAATTTAAGATTAAATTGTGACAAAATGCTCTGGGGAAGCCAATGTTACAGCATCTTCAACCAAAATGATAACAAGTGGGTAAATGATAGTAGTTGACCTAGTGACTCACACAACGGTTCTTAAGGCTCAGATCTGAAATTAGGGCTAGACCCAGAGCAGGTAAGGTCTTTAGGGTTTAGGGTAGTAAAGGCCTGTTTTGTGATTGCCAACAAATATTAAAAATGTTTCTTCGTGTTAATCTCATGTCTTCTTGGTTCTCTAGCTAACTCAGGGTCACCTAGAAGAACATGGCACATATGTATTAGGCATTCAATAAATATTTGTGCAATTGATTAATAATTAACATGACAATGACAATAGCTAGCATTTATTGAATGTTCTATGGACCAGGCATAGGGCTAAGGGCTTTTTAAAAAACCTAATTTAATCCTCGCAACATCCTTTGAGGTATTCTTAGGCTCACTCTATGGACTGGAAAGCTAAGGTTCAAAAAAGCTATAAAACTATTGGGCCGGCCCGGTGGTGCACTGCTACAGTGCGCCGCTTGGGAGTGCGGCGGTGCTCCCACCGAGGGTTCGGATCCCACATACAGACTGGTTCCCGCTCACTGGCTGAGCGAGGTGCAGGCGCAGCACCGAGGGTTGCGATCCTGTTGCCGGTCCCGGTCCGGTACGGGCGCGACACTGAGGGTTGCGATCCGTTGCCGGACACGAAAAAAGACAAAAAGGAAAAACAAACAAACAAACAAACAAAAAAATATGATCTGGGTTTATGGCTGGCTTACACCTCTAGCACTTATCTTGGGCAATACAGAAAGTGAGAAAAAAGAGACAGAGTTAATCTATGAGTTAAGGAAGGAAAAGAACAGAAACAAAACAAGACAAAAGAAACAAACAAACAAACAAAAAACAGAGGGGAGAAAATCAAAGTAACACAGAATTTTCAAAAGCTGAGGAAAACAAATGTCCAGATCAAAAAGGGCATAGTGATGGGGCCAGCCCGGTGGCGCACTGCTACAGTGCGCCGCTTGGGAAGTGTGGCGGCGCTCCCGCCGAGGGTTCAGATCCCACATACAGACCGGTTCCCGCTCACTGGCTGAGCGAGGTGC
>NW_007726496.1:346028-348417 GCF_000696425.1 Galeopterus variegatus | reverse complement strand
GGGGGGGACCTGGGGGGTGCGGTTTTTTGGCGGAAAAAAAAAAAAAAAAAAAAAAAAAAAAAAGAAAAAAAAAAAAAAAAAAAAAAAAAAAAAAGAAAAAAAAAAAAAAAAGGGCATAGTGAATATCTAACATGATGAATGAAGAAAACATGCATAATAAGGCATTCAAAAAGCTTCAAAAGAGAAAAAATGGTCACTTACAAAGGAATGAGAATCAGATGGGTATCAAATGTATCAGCAACCTTGATAATGAAGAAAAAAATTAGTTTCAACCTAGACCTATCCAAACTATCAATGAAGTGTGAGAGTAAAATAAAGATACTGTCACACAGCAAGGACTCAATTTATCTCCCTATAACACAGTAAGACCCAAGAAGAAACAATATATATCAGAATTAAATGGGAAGCATAATGATAAGAAATTTCAGAAAGACAGTCTTGTGGCAGGCTTAGGAAGCAAATGGTCCAAATCAGAACAGAAAAGGTAATGGGCTCCAATAAAAATTTATTTTAAGAAGGAAAAAAAACCAGAAGATTCTAGTATTATGGTAAAGGCACAAGTTTATGTTCCCAACTACATAAAAGAAAGGCAATTAGAAACTCTAGAAAGAAACAAAGAAGTACATGAGAAAGACAATGTCCAAATAGGACCATCTTCCTTCAAGCAACACAGAGGGTGTGATATTCTACCAACAGGGAGGAAAATTTAATCCTGGCATTCTACTTGACTCCACAGTGACAAACAACTACAGAGCCATAACAAAAACACTTATTTGATTTCAAGGTCTATAATTAACTTAGAGAAAAAACATAAAGACTCAAATATATACTGCATAACGTAACCATTATCAGTCTCAACAAAATGAAAGTAAATATATATTGCATCATCATATATAGTGGGGCTTCAGCAGACACAGTTGGTAACAGGATAAAACAAGAAACAAAGAAGAATGTTACCTAAGTTTTCAAAAGTAACAAATGTAAGAACAAATACTATACGTAAGTATATTCACTTATGTGTATATGTATACAAAAAATTGGTAGAGAATTGAAAATTGGGTAGGTAACAGTGTGTTTAACAAGTCTTCATCTTTCAAAGTGGTGAGTCAATAAGTCATGTCCAAAGTTAGTAAATCAAAAAGTAGTAATATAAACATATTAGAGATATGAAAGTAACTATCTCATGAGAAGCAAGACTGGGGATCGGAAAGGGTGGAGTGGGATACTGATGATTTTTATTATGATGCTTTTTAAGGCTAACCCCGTGAAGCTAATCATCCGACAGGGCTGAGAACGTTTGAACAACCCCATGCCGATACCTCCTTCTTTCCAGATAAAGCAACTTTTTATAGTGTGCAATAATGCCTGAATTAGAAGTTGGGCAATATTCTGGGAGAAAAACAAAAAGAAGAAATCCTTTCTATAACAACATTAGAAAGAGATAAAGCATCTTTAAATATTTTAGAAAGAAATGCATTCTCCACTTGAAGTTAATAGTCAGAATACTAGCTTAAAATTATTTAGAGTGCTATTTTATAATAAATAAAACACATCAAGATCAGTGCTTTGAAAAGAGAAATAAGCTTCTCATGGATTTAAATTTAAAGAACTCTGGAAGACTGGCAAGAAATAAATGTCAAGACAGAAAACAAGAACATTTTTATTTTAAGTATTCCTTAGTAGTTGTTGCTGCATTTGTTAGGTTTACTAGTACTTGCAATAAAACTATTTCAAGGCCTATTTAAAAAATTAATCTCTTTCTCCAAAACTCTCTCTGCTAATAAAATCAGGACTTAACCTTCCTGAAACAAAGTAAGTTGCTAGGAAAGTTGGTATGTTCACATGTCCTTTGCCTCTTAATAAAGCTCAAAGGGGACAAAGAAATGGAAGATTATGGACCCTGGTTCACTCCTACTTTTTCAGGGTAGTGTTTCATTAGTCTAGGTTCAAGGTATGAAATAGAGACTCATGTAATCTTAATAGATGGAAAAAACCTTAACATCACTTCTGATCTAGATGATTATCCCCATTTTTATAAATGGGCACACCTAAAACCAGAAAGAAATAAAAGGCCTTTTGTCTCTCAGTGAGATATGCTGAGCATTTTCCATACATTAGTATTTAATTTTCACAACTCCAAAGTAGAACTATATCCCTATTTTTTTTTCCTTTTTGTCTTTTTTACTGACCGGTAACGGGATCGCAACCCTTGGTGTTGCGCCCGTACCGGGGACTGGCAACGGGATCGCAACCCTCGGTGTTGCGCCTGCACCGCGCTCAGCCAGTGAGCGGGAACCGGTCTCCACATGGGATCCGAACCCTCGGCGGGAGTGCCGCCACGCTCTCAAGCAGCACACTCTCCAGTGTGCCACTGGGCCGGCCCCTAAAA